>NC_053023.1:97187543-97201252 GCF_003073215.2 Triticum urartu
TGCAACTGAAGGTTTTATCGATCCAAAGGGAGCTAACAAAGTGTGCAAGCTCCAGCGATCCATTTATGGACTGGTGCAAGCCTCTCAGAGTTGGAATAAGCGTTTTGATAGTGTGATCAAAGCATATGGTTTTATACAGACTTTTGGAGAAGCCTGTATTTACAAGAAAGAGAGTGGGAGCTCTGTAGCATTTCTAATATTATATGTGGATGACATATTGTTGATTGGAAATGATATAGAATTTCTGGATAGCATAAAAGGATACTTGAATAAGAGTTTTTCAATGAATGACCTCAGAGAAGCTTGCTTATATATTGGGCATCAAGATCTATAGAGATAGATCAAGACGCTTAATTGGACTTTCAACAAAGCACATACCTTGATAAAGTTTTGAAGAGTTCAAAATGGATCAAGCAAAGAAAGGGTTCTTGTCTCTGTTACAAGGTGTGAATTGAGTAAGACTCAATGCCCGACCACTGCAGAAGATAAAGAGAAAATGAAAAGTGTTCCCTATGCTTCAGCCATAGGCTCTATCATGTATGCAATGCTGTGTACCAGACCTGATGTGTGCCTTGCTATTAGTTTAGCAGGGAGGTACCAAGGTAATCTAGGAGTGGATCACTAGACAGGTCAAGAACATCCTGAAATACCTGAAAAGGACTAAGGATATGTTTCTCGTTTATGAAGGTGACAAAGAGCTCGTCGTAAATGGTTACGTCGATGCAAGCTTTGACACTGATCGACGATTCTAAATCGCAAACCGGATACGTGTTTATATTGAATGGTGGAGCTGTAGTTGGAGCAGTTCTAAACAAAGCGTCGTGGGGATCTACGTGTGAAGCGGAGTACATAGCTGCTTCAGAAGAAGCAGCAAATGAAGGAGTCTGGATGAAGGAGTTCATATCCGATCTAGGTATCATACCTAGTGCATCGGGTCCAATGAATATCTTTTGTGACAATACTGGTGCAATTGCCTTGGCAAAGGAATCCAGATTTCACAAGAGAACCAAGCACATCAAGAGACGCTTCAATTCCATCCAGGATCAAGTCCAGGTGGTAGACATAGAGATTGCAAGATACATACGGAGCTGAATGTGCAGACCCTGACTAAGCCTCTTCCATGAGCAAAACATGATCACACCAAGACTCCATGGGTGTTAGAATCATTACTGTGTAATCTAGATTATTGAATCTTAGTGCAAGTGGGAGACTGAAGGAAATATGCCCTAGAGGCAAATAAAGTTATTATTTATTTCCTATCATGATAAATGTTTATTATTCATGCTAGAATTGTATTAACCGGAAAACATACATACATGATACGTCCATTTTGCATCATGCTTTTATATCAATATTTATTGCATTATGGGCTGTTATTACACATTATGTCACAATACTTATGCCTATTCTCACTTATTTTACAAGGTTTACATAAAGAGGGAGAACGCCGGCAGCTAGGATTCTGGGCTAGAAAAGGAGCAAATATTAGAGACCTATTCTGCACAGCTCCAAAAGTCCTGAAACTTCACGGAAGTCATTTTTAGAATATATAAAAAATACTGAGCGCAAGAAGTTCCAGAGGGGGTGAGGGAGTCCTGGATTAGGGGGTCTCCGAAGAGCAGCTGGATTATATTCTTTGGCCGGACTGTTGGACTATGAAGATACAAGATTGAAGACTTCGTCTCGTGTCCGGATGGGACTCAACTTGGCGTGGAAGGCAAGCTTAGGCAATACGGATATGTATATTTTCTCCCTTAAAACAGACCTTGTGTAACCCTAGCCCCCTCCAGTGTCTATAAACCGGAGGGTTTTAGTCCGTAGGACAACATACAATCATACCATAGGCTAGCTTCTAGGGTTTAGCCTCTTCGATCTCGTGGTAGATCAACTCTTGTAATACTCATATCATCAAGAATAAATCAAGCAGGACGTAGGGTTTTACCTCCATCAAGAGGGCCCGAACCTGGGTAAAACATCGTGTCCCCTGCCTCCTGTTACCATCCGCTTTAGATGCACAGTTCGGGACCCCCTACCCGAGATCCGCCGGTTTTGACACCGACATTGGTGCTTTCATTGAGAGTTCCTCTATGCCATCGCCAGAAGGAAGGATGTCTTGTCTCGTCTTTAAAGACGGTACTACTGTTAGGGGAGCTTTGGCTGTCGGCCAAACTCTCCGGACTAGGCAGTTTCATCATGATGCCTGTTCGGCCGCCGCGCCGACGATGGCTTCTCGGGTCCGAAAAGCCTCCATTCAAATCGGCACTCGCCGAACAGATGGATCCAATGGAGCTCGCCTCCTTAAACGAGCTCTTGGATCGCATCGCCACCTTGGGAGTCGCTACGACTATGATCGGATTGGGCTTAAACCCGATCAAAGGGAGATTAACTCTCCAACCGGTCACCCATCATATTGCAGTGGTGAAGGAACAATGCGGTGACCTTTCCTCTACTTGAGGACCAACTATGTCCGGATTCCCGAGCTCTCCTGAGCCGGACGCCCGTTCGCGGGAGGACAACACCCAATCCCTGAACTAGAGTCAGGCAGCGGGCCAGGATTATCGGGTAGCACCCCGGAACTCGGAACTTCCAAAATTGGGAAACTCCTCAGCCCCTGGATCCCAGATCGGGTAAGGGTTCGAATTCAATTACCACCCACCCACCCAACATAAACGATCTTTCCCACATCAGGCAAGAGCCCCATGAAACAGTACATCATTACTGGGCCAGATTCCTCCTTGTATTGAACAAGGTTAAGGACTGTCGCGAGGAAGATGCAGTATCACTTTTCTGCAATAATTGCATGGACAAGGGAATCCTTAACGCCCAAGTCGCCGTGACATATCACGCTTCGCTGACTTGGCATCCATAGTACAAAAGTACTGTGCGATGGAAAGCGCCTAGAAAAACCGAAACGAAATTTTGGGATAATCCGACTCTGAATATACACCCAGTCCAAATTAAAAGGGTGCACTATCATAAGACACCCGAGCCAGTTGTAAAGAAACAAAAACCCTCTACAGGGCATGGAACCGTACTGGAGGGATGGCTCAACGGACCCTGCAAAATTCACAGTATAGCGGATATAATACCAACGCACTGCCTCAGAGCATGTTGGATACTCCGGCAGGTGGCCAAAAGTGGTGAGGATCTTCTTATCCCAAATACCACAGAGCACCATCCCGTGGATAATAATATGGTGTTAATAGTGTTTGAGACCTTCGCGTCAAATAATAGGCGCAAGCGAACACTCCGCAGCATGGCCGAAATCTGCCACGTAGCAGCAATAAATCCATGGAGTGACAAGGCTATTACCTTCAATGCCAGTGACGAACCTAAATTCTGAACAGCCCGAGCACCAGCCGCACTGGTCCTCAGTCCAATCGTGGACGACTTTCTACTCACCAAAGTACTCATGGACGTCGGCAGTGGACTAAACTTCATCTTTGAGGAAACTCTTCAAAAGATGGAAATAAACTGGAACCGCATCGAGCAAAGTAGCACAACCTTTAGAGGAATTATCCCCAGTCGGGAAGCACATTGTGCTGGGAAAATCACATTAGACGTGGTATTTGGCACGTCGGATAACTACAAGTCCGAAGAAATAACATTCCAAGTGGCCCCGTTCAGCAGTGGTTATCACGCTCTTTTAGGACGGGAGGCGTTTACAATCTTCCAAGCCGTACCCCATTACGGGTACATGAAGCTTAAAATGCCCGGGCCCAACGGAATCATCACTCTCGCCAGTGATCCAGACACAGCGCTCCGTGCCGAAAACAAAACAGTCGTATTGGCCCTCGAGGCATTATCCGAAGCCCTCTCGGCCGAGGAATTAACCACGCTACGCTCCACAGCTGACAGGGACGACGTGATACTCGACAAGAGATCCAAGTCCACCTCTTTTAAACCGGCGGATGAAATAGTCAAATTCCAAGTCCACCCAACGGACCCTACAAAAATAGCCTCCATCGGGGCATAGTTAAACCCCGCCGTGGATGCCGCACTACGAGAGTTCCTGCGCGAGAATTGGGACATATTCGCCTGGCATCCCTCAGACATGCCAGGAATCCCACGTAGGCTGGCCGAGCATAGCCTCAATATCCTAAAGGGATTCAAGCCGGTCAAGCAAGCTCTTTGGCGTTTCTCTAAACCGAAGAGACATGCCATGGGAGAGGAACTAGCCAAGTTATTGGAGGCCGGATTCATTAGAGAAATAAAACACCCGGACTGGCTAGCAAACCTGGTGATGGTACCAAAGAAGGACAAATCCTGGCGCCTTTGTGTCGATTTCAAAGACCTCAATAAAGCTTGCCCAAAGGATCCCTTCCCCCTCCCACGCATCGATCAAATCATTGATGCTACCGCAGGACACGAGTCATTGTGTTTCCTCGACGCATACTCCGGTTACCACCAAATCAAGATGGCGGAGTCCGACCAAGCCGCAACGGCATTCATCACGCCATACGGTCCCTTCTGTTTCAATACAATGCCTTTTGGGCTCAAAAACGCCGGCACAACATATCAGCGGATGATTCAGACATGTCTGGAGAAACAAATCGGCAAAACAGTAGAGGCATACGCAGACGATGTGCATCAAAACCAAACACGTCGACTCTTTGATGGACGACTTGAGGCTCACATTCGACAACCTCCGAACATACGACATCAAGCTCAATCCGGAAAAATGCGTTTTCGGCGTACCAGCCGGAAAGCTCCTGGGTTTCATTGTCTCCAGTAGAGGTATTGAAGCTAATCCAGCCAAAATCCGAGCTTTGTCATAGTTGTCTACCCCAACAGACCTCAAACAAATCCAGAAGTTAACTGGATGTGTGGCGGCTCTAAGCCGCTTTATCTCCCGCTTAGGAGAAAAGGCTTTACCCCTTTATCGCCTCCTTCGGCGCACCGAACACTTCGAGTGGACGGACGCGACCACAGCCGGATTGGAAGAAATAAAGGCCATCTTGGCAACCAAGCCAATCCTAGCCGCGCCAAACATCGGCGAACCAATGCAGTTGTACATTGCGGCAACTCGTCAAGTTGTAAGCGCGGTTCTCGTCGTCGAACGGGAAGCAGACGGACATAAATTCCCTCTTCAAAAGCCGGTATACTATGTATCCACTGTCCTCACTCCATGCAAATCACGGTACCCGCATTACCAAAAGATAGCATATGCGGTATTCATGGCATCGCGGAAGCTGTGACACTACTTTCAAGAGTGTTCGATTACAATATCCTCGGAAGTGCCACTTAATGATATTATAAACAATCGCGATGCTACGGGCCGGATTGCCAAATGGGCCATTCAGCTCCTCCCATTCGACATAACATACAAACCTCAACAAGCCATCAAGTCGCAAGTATTGGTCGACTTCGTCGCCGAATGGACGGAGGCCGAACTCCCTAAAGAGTACGGCGCATACTCCAATTGGATCATGCACTTCGACGATTCTAAAATGCTGGCTGGTCTAGGGGCTGGCGTCGTCCTGACGTCCCCAACCGGAGATACCGTTCAGTACGTACTACAAATATTGTATACAGACTCCAACAATGCAGCCGAATATGAAGCTTTGTTGCATGGTCTTCGGATGGTAGTCTCAATGGGCATTCAACGCCTGGAGGTGCGTGGGGATTCAAACCTCGCAATATCCCAAATAAATGGAGAATTTGACGCCAAGGATCCGAAAATGGTGGCCTATCGAAATGCTGTCCTAAAAATGTCAGCTTGGTTCGAGGGGCTCGAATTTCACCATGTGGCTCGGGAAAACAATCAGGCGGCGGATATCCTCGCCCGCATCGGCGCAAAGCGCGATGCGGTCCCCCCCCCAACATATTTTTGGAAAGGTTGTTCAAACCATCTGTAGTATGGGAAGGGGACACCGGTAACAATAGTTCGGACCCGGCCAAAATACCCGATACCGAACTCTCTGACACAATCGGAGGCACCGCCACCGAAATAACACCTTCAGCCCACGAAATAATGGCCATTATTGCCCCGTGGACAGAACCATTCCTAGCCTACCTAACTAGACAGGAACTTCCGGAGGACCAAAATGAGGCACGCTGCATAGTGCGGCGATCCAAGGCCTACAGGGTCCATGAGGGAGAATTGTACAAAAAAAAGCACCACCGGAGTCCTTCAAAGGTGCATCTCCGAAGAGGAAGGGCAGAATATTTTGGCAACATGCTCATCCAGCCCGGCTCTTGAGCAAGGCTTCCGTACAGGATCTATGCCATGGCCCGGGCAGATGCACAGGACTTGGTCCAACGCTGCGCCGGTTGCCAGCTCTTGCAAATCAAAGTCACATGCCACCTACCGCCCTCCAAACAATCCCCATTACATAGCCCTTTGTGGTCTGGGGGCTTGACATGGTTGGACCCCTTAAAGGGGGAACCCACAAGAAAAAATACTTATTGGTCATGGTGGATAAATTCACCAAATGGATAGAGGCCAAACCTGTTAAAACAGCCGAATCGGACCGGTGATAGACTTCATATCCGGGGTTGTACACCGTTATGGCATCCCCCACAGCATCGTCACTGATAATGGCACTAACTTCACGGCCGACAAGGTAAAACTTTGGTGCAGCAAAATGGGCATCAAGCTCGATTATGCTCAGTCTATCACCCACAAACCAACGGTAAAGTCTAGCGAGCAAACGGTCTTATAATGAGCGGCATTAAACCCAGATAGTGCGCTTCCTTAATGGAGTCTAACACGCACTGGGTAGAGGAGCTCAACTCCGTACTCTGGGGGCTGCGGACCACGCCGAATCGTAGTACCGGATATACACCCTTCTTTATGGTGTATGGCGCAGAGGCAGTCTTGCCCTGTGACATAATTCATGACTCACCTCGAGTGCGCATGTACAAAGAAAGAGAAGTCGAGCTCGATCGGCAGGACAGTTTGGACACCCTGGAGGAGGAGCGTGACGTAGCCAAAGCCCGTTCCGCATTTTATCAGCAATCGGCTCGCAGATACCAAAGCAGAGAAGTACGGGCCAAAACTTATAACGTTGGCGAACTAGTTCTACGCCTGCCGGATAAGAAAAAGAACAAGCTCGAGCCCAAATGGGAAGGTCCCTTCATTATTGACCAAGTTCTTGACCGTGGAGCATACCGACTGCGGGATGCATCGACTAGTTAACTCGAGCCGAACCCATGGAACGCGGCCAGGCTCCGAAGATTCTACGCCTAGCACGGATCTATGTTAGTCCCCCCCTTTGTCCATTTTCTGCATATACATTATCTGTCTTGTTTCTCTTTCTTTCTTTCTTTTATTATTTCTCTAGGACCTTCAAGGGTCACCTTGTGCCTCGCTTGCACATTACAGATGCGCTAGCCGCACTCTTCATACCTGGGGGCTTCTTTCACAGAAGCTTAAATTATTTATCTGGGCCTCATGCCCCACACATGTGTTATACTTCGCATATACCTTTTTTCACCATTATATGCATCGATATGACTTAAGTTTTGGCCAAGCTGGGTTGCCTGGCTCTTGTATTTATGCCCTACGTTCCCGTTAATTCGGCTAGGGAATAAGGGGAGCACCTCTGCGATTGTTACTGCCGGGTCACCGGATGTGTACCTCAGACTGGGTGAAGCCAAAAGCTAGCGTTCTTAAGGGAATATTCGGTCGGTGAACAAAAGATGATTCTTATTTATTGTCCATATCTGCCCCAGATGTTTTTCCTGCGTTTCCTATCGCAGTCCGGACATGCACTTTAGGGCATGCTTACCCAGGGAAAGGAACCCTTAACAGGAACTATTCTCCCTGGAAAGATGTTTCCTTACTACCCATGTAATATAACATAACTAGTTGGGCACTTGTCTGATAAAGCAGTAATGACCCCTATGCCTGGTCTCCACGCATACCCCGGTTCTTATATAACTGAGCGGGTATTCGGATACACTCGGACTATTGGGCCCGGAGGTTGAAGCGAAAAGGTCCGCAACGACAAATGATCTACAATCCGGCTAGAAGGCATTATACGTGTCACTTTAATTACATAGTCATGTAGACTGACTAAATTCTCTTCTATACCATCCAACAGGCGGTCTAGCTTACAATCCTATTGGAGAATACTTTGCAGCTATTCTACTTGCCCATAAACTAAGCTAACGGAGGATCTCTTTTCCGTCGAGCCCCACAGGTCCGACCTTGGCATGTGATTTGGGTCTGCCTTGGTATACCGCGTCTTCACCATGGCCCAGGCTTCTCTGGCACCCTGTCGCAGGCGATATCTTCCATAATCGAAAGCGCTGTGCTCCCTTGAGCTTCTCCGTAAGCTCGACAATGCCCTCTGGCAGGGAGACGGATGGCCACAAGGCCTGGGCAACACCTTGCATCACCTGCCGAACTTGTTCGTACAGATGTGACAGCTGGATAGAAGATCACCCACAGACCCTAGGCATTTCCTCCACGGGACGACCCGTCAGCATACCTACAGACATAACGTGTTAGTCGGCTTCTTCGCTGAACTCCTTTAAAAGGATTCATTCAAGCACTTAATGAAAATGCCGCGCCGAAGCCGCTTATTCTCCTTCTCGGAGTCTGCAAGCTGGCCCGAACGTCTTTTAAGTTCCACGCTCAGCTTAATATTGGCATCTTGGAGATTGTTTTTCTCCCGCCTAACCTCAGTCAGCACGCGTTTGCCAGCCTCTAGCTGTCGCATAACATGTTGGTCCCCGGATTTCTCCGGATTCATCTGCAACATCTCTTGTTAGATCTGCAGCCATGCCATATTATATGGTAACCATCACTTCTTTAAAGTAAATGTTACCAGCAGGTGACTTTTTCGGTTCCTGCAATGCGGCCACAGCAGCTCGCAGTTGGTCTTGCATTCCTCTAGCTCCTGTGAGCCTTAGTATTCTTCTCTGTAAGAACCTGCACAAAAGATGATCCTTAAATCAGTTCTGCTAACTGTTTCAAGTCTCAGGGACTACTAATACATATAAGTCGTCAGATTTACTCACCCGTACATCCTTTACATACTATCCGTGGCTCTGGCTAGACCATCTTGAGCAGCACGGAGGTACGCCTCTCCAGAATTGAAGGCATCAAAACGCCTCTGGTGAGAAACAAGCGTCGGAGTACGGCCCGTCGGCGCCTATGATTCATGGCGCTTTCCATTTCTGAGTTTGTAGCGGATAATCTATCCTGCATCCTCTATAGGGGGATTATCTAGCGCCTGCCCCATATCGGCTTCGCCTCCATGTCGGTCCTGGCGCCCGACTGGTGGAAGCGTGATTGGCAACATCGCCAGACATATTCTGGCGAGCGTTTTTTCTGTTAAAGAAACAGGGCGTCATTATATTTCGAGAAAGACGGCAACCACGGAGCGGGGTTTTTCTTATACCTTTGCGCCGGCGTCTCCGTCCTGACCGCCTTCCTTTTTGGCCTACCCGGCCTCGGTGCCTCTTGTTGGCGAGTTGCTGCGGGTTCGGTAGGGCTCCCGAATGCCTTCCCTGTAAAAGATGCCATGTGTATATGGTGGGTGAAGTGTCCTAAAAGGGGATCCTAGTTTTGGAGTTGGGATTTTTGGTTTTTCTTACTTGCGATGCAGGGAGCAGTCCGGGATAGTCGGCCGTAATGGCCACCATGGCATCGTTGCAGCTTAACTAATAGAACTGCCGGTCTATCAGCTCCACGATATAACCGAATCTTCCGAAGTCTGGAGTCGAGGGCCCGGTCAGGGTCCTCTGGTTGTGGAGAAGGGCTGCTGACCTCCTTTATGGTTTTTCGCAGTTCCTGCCGCAAAGTGGCAAGGTGAATACTTACGATAAAGAATGCGGGAAAAATGGGAGCAGGGAGATATAACTTACCCAAGCTTGGAGGATTGTACATGGAGAATCCATCCCGTGGCTTGATGCGGATGAACTCTCCTCACCCTTGAACAGTTCAGACAGAATTTTCGCTAGAGCGGAAGCATTGTCCGGACCCTTACGCCCGCGGCGGGTGGCGTCATCCGCCCCGTTATAACACCACAAGGGGTGCCCACGATATTGAAGTGGATGCACTCCCCGCATTATGCAAATCGACATAACTTCGATTATTGTTCAATCCTGATTGAGCCAGTGCTTTGATCCGGTTCATTAGATAGAGGACTTCTCCGTTGTCTCCCGCCTGGGGGCTCTGTGGGCGCCAACTTCGGCACTTCTTCAGAGGAGCATTGTTGATGGGAGCCGCCTGTCGGTGTCAAAACCGGCGGATCTCGGGTAGGGGGTCCCGAACTGTGCGTCTAGGCCGGATGGTAACAGGAGGCAAGGAACACGATGTTTTACCCAGGTTCGGGCCCTCTTGATGGAGGTAAAACCCTACGTCCTGCTTGATTAATATTGATGATATGGGTAGTACAAGAGTAGATCTACCACGAGATCAAGGAGGCTAAACCCTAAAAGCTAGCCTATGGTATGATTGTTGTATGATGAAGTTGTCCTACGGACTAAAACCCTCCGGTTTATATAGACACCGGAGAGGGTTAGGGTTACACAAAGTCGGTTACAATGGTAGGAGATCTTGAATATCCGCATCGCCAAGCTTGCCTTCCACGCCAAGGAAAGTCCCATCCGGACACGGGACGAAGTCTTCAATCTTGTATCTTCATAGTCCTGGAGTCCGGCTGAAGGTATAGTCCGGCTACCCGAACACCCCCTAATCCAGGACTCCCTCAGTAGCCCCTGAACCAGGCTTCAATGACGACGAGTCCGGCGCGTAGATTGTCTTCGGCATTGCAAGGCGGGTTCCTCCTCCAAATTCTTCATAAAAGTTTGTAAACACCAAGAGTAGTGTCCGGCTCTGCAAAATAAGTTTCCACGTATTGCCACAGAGAGAATAATATTAACACAAATCTAATCCGCTGACGTATTCCGCAGCGTGACATCACACTACGGCCAAGCCTTTATTCGAATCGTTTTCACTTTTCCACCTCAGCGTGTTTTGCGAGGCGGTTTCCTTGGCACGTCTTGTCAAAGCAGAGATCGTGTCCCCTTTATTTACGGGATTCTCATCAATACGGACGTGGGTAACCCAATCGTGCCCGTTAGCATGTCTTCTCGATTAAAGGCGAGTCCCAAACGGTTACGGGGAGGGCTCCTGGTATTCAACCTCTTATAAAGAGACCAAGGCCTTACTCCTTTTCTCCAATCTCAAAACAAGTTCGCCCGTCGCCTCGAGTTCCAACACCCTAGGCTCCAGATTCCAGGCGCTTCGGACCTTCGACAATGTCCGGTTCCGACCTTCAAGGCCGATGGATGCCCTCCTCCGTCACGGAGGAGGACGTGCTAAAGTTGAGAGAGGCTAAGTTCTTGACCGCCGAAATTTTGCATAGGTTGCCTGCTCAAAGGCAGGCTATTCCCAGTCCCCAGCCCGGTGAGAGCGTAGTGTTCATGTCTCACTTCCTTCGGGGGTTAGGCTTCCCGATGGATCCCTTCGTGAGGGGGCTGATGTTCTATTATGGGCTGGAATTTCATGACTTAGCTCCGGAGTCCCTCCTCCACATTTCCTCATTCATCGTTGTGTGCGAAGCGTTCCTCCGTGTTACTCCTCACTTCGGATTATGGCTCAAGACTTTTGGAGTGGAGCCGAAGATGATCGAGGGACGGCACGTAGAGTGCGGAGGCGCTGTCATAAGTAAGAATGCTGATGCTCTATGGCCCGAGGGCTCCTTTCAAGAGGAGCTCGGCTTGTGGCAACGAGAGTGGTTCTATATCACCGCTCCCAGGAGCGCCAAGTGGGTGGCGCCTCCTGCCTTTCGCTCGGGTCCCCCACCATGGCCAGCGTCATGGGTCAACAAAGGATTAGATTGGGGTTATCCAAAGACGTGCCCTTGTTGCAGGGCCGCATTAGGGTCTCTTAGAAAGAGACCTCAACCTGGTCAAGGTGACGCAGGTCATGCTGATTCGCCGAACACACCGGCAAACGTCGCTCCCTTCGTCTGTGGGAGTTTAATCCGGAGGGACCACGAGCTCTCCAGCATTTTATGGGCGCAACGCCCGTGGAGATGTATAAAATGTTCTTCGGATCACAAGCAATGTTCCGGATTTGACCGAGACGCCAGGTTTAAGCTGCCAATCGCGCCAGGATACTCAAGTAAGGAACTTGTGCCCGGAACTCGCTTAATCCGTAATTGTCATAATTCGCCCCTAAAAGAAGCTGCCTTTTAAAACAGGAGTGGATAGCGAGGCCAAGCTGATCAGGTGTCGGCTCCCCTCCTGAGACCAGGCCGGGATTCCGTGCTAGTCAGGATTGTTGAAGATCGTGCCTTTGGAGGGAAGTGAGGGGGAGGACAAGGAAACTATGGCTCCTCGGGGAGGCTGCTCCGAAAAGGAAGAACCGACAATTCCTCTCCTAAGGGGAAGAAGAGGCCGGCCTCTGACGACCCGGAGACCATGGCCTCAAAGCGGGGGGAAAAGTCCTTGTCAGAGGGTCCGACGCCGGGGAGATCCTCGGCCGAATACGCCCTCAAAGGGATCAGCCCTCCAGCAAGCCGTAAGTAGAGAAAGATTTTCCTTTAGAGGGATGGGAGAAATCCTTGCTTTTTATCTGAGAAGATTAACCGAAATTTTACTTTGTAGCTCGGACCTCAGCCTTCTCAGCAGAGCTCGTCTTCGGGGGATCTTCTCCGGAGATGATGGAGAGTGGAACGCCTCCCCCTGCCGATACCGCCTGGCGAGGCGGGCGACCCTGAGGTGTCGTCAGAGGGTTTCTCCGAATCCGGCAGGGGTGGAGGTAGCCATATGTCCCCCAAGGTTCTCCGCGTCCGCTTCGATGGAGGTCATAGGACGAGTCCGGCACCGTCCGATGCGCGGGAGGAGCTGATGATTCTGCTGGGGCGAGCTTCTATCTCAGAGGAGCATCGTGCATTGATGGGTACGGTGATTGGAAGGATTTCGTCCGCGGAAAGCGGATTGCATGAGGCCGTCAGAAGTTTGCTGACGGGTTTTGAGGTACGTTTGATAATGTACTTCTTTGTCAGTTGCGCATAAACAAGATGCGCCCTGTGTAGATAGTAGCCCCTGAGACTCTGTGCGTTGTCAAAATTGACGGCGCGCAGAGGATCATAATCCCAGGTCTAAAATGTCGCCTTTGTATACAGGTGGCGAAGTGTCCGGAATCGAGCCGAACTGATGATTTTGCCGAACTAAAGCGGCAACTTGACGTGGCAGATGCCGACATCGCGCTCGTCAACGAGCGGCTTGATGAGGCTCAAGGTATGCAATTCCTCGGGCGGCATCTGGTAAGAGGAGCTTTATGCCAGTATCTTACAATGTGTGTGCTTGACGCAGATGGTGCGGCCGCCGTGGAGAGTCTTCGGGCGGAACTTGCCCGAGCTAAGGAACAAGCCAGGAAAAGTGATGCGGCTGCCGAGAAGGCCCTTGAAGAGCTGAGAGCCGAACAGGCTGCTCACTGCCGAAGCAAGAAGGAGATGGCCGTGATGGCCGTGAAGTTAAAAAGTGCTGCTGACCGTTGCAAGTTTCTTGAGAAAGAAGACCGGGCGAGACAGACGGACTTAGAGAAGGCCGTTGCTGATGCCAAGGACGCTCGCTCTGCGATGAGAGCTGCGAAGGAGGAGCTGCGTCAGGCCGGACAGATTGCGGCTGGAAAGCCCTTTATGCTGCGGAGGAATTTTGCGATCCGAAGTTTGCTCCGTTGGACCGGATGTGGAGTGCGGAGGACACCTATCTGGATTTGGCAGCAAGTGCTGCTGATGCGA
>NC_053023.1:97202252-97229172 GCF_003073215.2 Triticum urartu
TAGTTCATTTATCACTTAGATTATTTTGAGAGTCCTACAAAACAGCATGGTAATTTGCTTTAATTATGTGAGGCATTCAAGATTAATAAATAAAATTTTCTTATGAGTGTGTTGAATACTATGAGAAGTTTGAAACTTGATAATTGTTTTGAGATATGGAGATGGTGATATTAGAGTCGTGCTAGTTGAGTAGTTGTGAATTTGAGAAATGCTTGTGTTGAAGTTTGTGATTCCCGTAGCATGCACGTATGGTGAACCGTTATGTGATGAAGGTCGGAGCATGATTTATTTATTGATTGTCTTCCTTATGAGTGGCGGTCGGGGACGAGCGATGGTCTTTTCCTACCAATCTATCCCCCTAGGAGCATGCGCGTAATACTTTGCTTTGATAACTTGTAGATTTTTGCAATAAGTATATGAGTTCTTTATGACTAAGGTTGAGTCCATGGATCATACGCACTTTTCTTCCTTCCACCATTGCTAGCCTCTCTAATACCGCGCACCTTTCGCCGGTATCATACACCCACCATATACCTTCCTCAAAACAGCCACCATACCTACCTATCATGGCATTTCCATAGCCATTCCTAGATATATTGACATGCAACTTTCCACCGTTCCGTTTATTATGACACACTCCATCATTGTCATATTGCTATGCATGATCATGTAGTTGACATCGTATTTGTGGCAAAGCCACCATTCATAATTCTTTCATACATGTCACTCATGAGTCATTGCACATCCCGGTACACCACCGGAGGCATTCATATAGAGTCATATCTTGTTCTAAGTATCGAGTTGTAATTCTTGAGTTGTAAGTACATAAAAGTGTGATGATCATCATTATTAGAGCATTGTCCTAGTGAGGAAAGGATGATGGATACTATGATTCCCCCACAAGTCGGGATGAGACTCCGGACGAAAAAAAGAAAAAAGAGGCCATAAAAAAGGCCCAAATAAAAAAATGAGAGAAAAGGAGAGAAGGGACAATGCTACTATCATTTTACCACACTTGTGCTTCAAAGTAGCACCATGATCTTCATGATAGAGAGTCTCCTATGTTATCACTTTCATATAAAAGCATGATGCAAAATGGACGTATCAACTCCCCCAAGCTTAGACCTCGCTTGTCCTCAAGCGAAAGCCGATAACAATAAATATGTCCCCATGTTTAGAGGTAGAGGCGTCGATAAAAATAAAATACGGACATGGAGGCATCATGATTATTCTCATAACAGCAACATATATAGATATTATCATATGATTACTGATGTTCAAGTGATGATCTATTCACAATGCAAAAATATGAATCAGAAACCTTATTGAGAACCAACAAACTATAACCTCAGTCATTGAAGCAATTGCAATTTATCATAACATCAGAAAGAGTCTATGTCAGAGCTAAAAAAACAAGTCCACATACTCAACTATCATCTAGTCCTTCATAATTGCTAACACTCATGCAATACTTGTGGTTACAGAGTTTTAATCGGACATAGAGATAGATAGGGGCTTATAGTTTGACCCCACAACCTTTTACCTCGAGGGTAATGTCAACAATAATAACTCATGCCCCGTACATCCAATTAGATATATATATATATATATCAGGTTCTTTCCAACATGTTGGGCTTTTCAAAGGATAAAATGAAAGGGAGAGGTGAAGATCACCATGGCACTTGCATAAGGTCAAGATAATAATAAAAGATAGGCCCTTCGCAGAGGGAAGCAGAGGTTGACATGCGCTTTTATGGTTGGATGCAAAATCTTAATGCGAAAGAACGTCACTTTATATTGCCCCTTGTGATATGAACCTTTATTATGCAGTCTGTCGCTTTTATTACTTCCACATCACAAGATCGTATAAAGCTTATTTCTGCCCACACTAATCATACATATTTAGAGCAATTTTTATTGGTTTGCACCGATGACAACTTACTTGAAGGATCTTACTCAATCCATAGGTAGATATGGTGGACTCTCATGGAAAAACTGGTTTAAAGGTATTTGGAAGCACAAGTAGTATCTCTACTTGGTGCTGAGAATTTGGCTAGCATGAGGGGAAAAGGCAAGCTCGACATGTTGGATGATCCATGACAACATACTTTATCTCAGATATAAGAAAACATAACCCTTTACTGTAACGCCCCAAGACCGGAGCTTAAGGTGCCTTCCATGTTTTCCGGGTTTCGTCGTGTGATTTGTTTGGTTCTTTGCTTTCAGCATTGCATCATGTCATCATGCCATCATCTCATAAATCTTTTGCAACTTAAATAAATAAACCATATGGATCTTTGATCCATTTAAATGGAGGGAATTCACATGGTGATTCTCTTTATAACATATCCTCCCGATATTAGGGAGCTATATTAAATATTCCATTTTCAGAATCACCCATAACACACCTGCAATTTATCACATGCCCTTTTCCGCTTCAAGTTTGGTCCCCAAATTTTTCCTGTAATTTCTTTCGTCACTTCCCCGAGCTCCACCTAAATTCTCAACATTTCTGGGCACTTCAAAACCCTAGCCCTAGTTCAAACCATTTGATTAAATTCAAATGAGATTGCATTAATACCTTCCTAAAATGAGTTTGAATTCATATCTTTCGATCTTGCCACTTCTAATTTTCTCGTACCAAGCATATTTTTATGAGTCCGGGAAAATTGTCCTCGTGCCTAGATTCCGCCCCTACCTTCTCCTTCTTTTCCTTCTCCTTCTCTGGTTTGTTTTAAAAGGAAAAGAGTAAGAGAGAGAGAGAAGGAGCCCAATAGCCAGCGGGCCTCCTGACCTTTTCCCTCTCCCCACCTAAGTGGCCTAAGGGCCAGCCGCCGGCCTCTAAGGCCCATCCTTCCCCCCAGCCCATCTAAACCTAAACCCTAGCCCGCATCCTGCTCTCCTCCCTTGCGCCGCTACTCCCTCCTCTCGATCTCACCCTCTCCCTCCCGCATCGCTCCTCCTTCTCTCCCTCGTTTCCTTCCTCTCGCGCCGCCAGGGACAGAGCGCTCACTCTCGATCCCCTCCTCGTTCCCCATCGTCCCTCTCCTCGAACCCCCTTGTCCTCGTCCCGAGCCACCACCAACCACCACGAGACCCTGTCGCGAGCCACCGCCTTGCGCCGTCCCCCCCTCTCACGGCCTCGCCTTGGAGCCCGATGCGCGCCACCACCTGCAGGCCGGCCCCGTCGCCACCCCGTCCTCTCCTTCGCGTCTGCCCTCGCTCAAGCATCTCCGCCGGAGCACGCCCACTGGACCCGACCAAGCCGCCGCCCTGGAGTTTGCCCGCTGTCGGCGCCCTCCTCCAGCGCCTCCGCACCTCTCCGCTACCCCGTTCCCGCGTGCGCCGTGGCGCCCTCCAGCTGTGTCGCACCCGTCGACCACTGCCGCTCCAGCCGTCTTCGCTGGAGTACCACCAGGAAGCCGGGCCTCTGCTGCGCGCGTCCCGCCTCCCTCGTCGTGCCCGCTCCTTCGCTGCTACCCGTTGTCGTCGCCATGGCCGGCCCCTCCTTCACTCTCGACCATGGCTTGCCCCTTGTTGTGCCGTGCTGTTGCATGTCTGGGCCCCGTGATCTCAAGCTCCTGCGCCAACCTCGCCTTCCTGCACCACTTTGTCTAGACCGTTCGACCCAAGCCATCCTCGCATCGCGGTCTTCATCTGCCAAGGACGCCAAGACCTTTTCGTGGATGCGTCAAGTACCCTGCTGCCCTACGGTATCACCAAGAATGCGTTCCGCGACGACCGGTGTTTTCGAAGAACGCCAAGTACCCCTTCAGTTCGGCAAGACCGGCAAGTTCGTCTTCACTGAACGTTCACACGACCGCAACCGGGACCTTGTTCCGCTATGTTTTGGACACGCCGAGTTCCTCGAAGGCACCAATGCCTAGTATGTCTCAAGACCCGGATCGACAAGTACCACGACGTCCGGAGCCCTCGGATCCATCAAGTCCGACTACCTTCGTGTGTACCACTACCGTCGCCCCGAAGACGTTGGAGTCATCAAGTACCTCTCCGAACAAACGTGAATGACTACCGTCGCAAGAACGGGACCGGAAAGTCCGAAGACCCCAAGTACCACGACACCGATGACATGAAAGTCTACGTAAACTCGTGCAACGATAAACATGTACCACTACCGTCGCCGAGATCGCGAGAACCTCTACCGTCGACCCTAGAGCGTGCGAGAACGACTACTTCCACTACCGTCGTCGTGAGAACGCCTACTTCCTCTACTTTGCACCGAACGAGAACTGTCCCGCTTGCACGCTTTGAAAGGTATAACCTCGAGACGACATTCGTGAACGAATGCTTGTGATGTTTGAGATGCTCGTGTTTGCACCGTGTCCAAATTGTCACTCGTTTCCTTGTCGCCAACTCGTGGGACACCCGGAATCCGGGAGCGCCCCACCATCTTTTGCACGCCTCCGCACACTTCTCCTTTGCATCGGTATCTCAATCGAGTTATCGGAAATGGAACGTTGTCGTGGCACCGTTATCGTTGCCGTGCACCCCTTTTTGTTTCCGCCACGATGACAAAATGCTTCATAATGCTCTTGTCAACTTTTAATAAAAAATGCATTAAACTTGAACATGTCATCCGCATCATGTTAACAACATTAAGATGGTTTAAATTGTTGTTTGCATTAATTTGCTAGTGCATATGGGGATTTACCGGATTCGTTGTTTGTTATATCTGGCCCCATTTAAATTGCTTAGATTGTGTAGTTTACTTTTGCTTCACCTCTTGACATGCTTAACAACATTTAATTTTGGTGAGTACTTAACCGAGAGAGAACTAAATAATGGATTGTGGTGTTTTCTCAATATGCATCCTGATGCATATTGAGCTCCACTTAATTTGTAGTATTGTTTGTGCACTTTGTTTTGCCATGCATATTTAAACTGGACATGCATCATACTTGATTTTGCATCATGCCATGTTATGTGATGGTTCTTTACTATGTTGTTTGCTTCTTTCTGGTGTTGCTTCTTCGGGTTAGATCCGGTAACGTCGCGTTTGTGAGGATCCGTTCGACTACGTCCGTTTATCTTCTTCATGGACTCGTTCTTCTTCCTTGCGGGATTTTCAGGCAAGATGACCATACCCTCAAAATCACTTCTATCTTTGCTTGCTAGTTGCTCGCTCTATTGCTATGCCTATGCCGCGATACCTACCACATGATTTATCATGCCTCCCATATTGCCATGTCAAGCCTCTAACCCACCTTGTACTAGCAAACCGTTGTTTGGCTATGTTATCGCTTTGCTCAGCCCCTCTTATAGCGTTGTTAGTTGCAGGTGAAGATGAAGTTTGTTCCTTGTTGGAACATGATATTTGTTGGGATATCACAATATCTCTTATTTAATTAATGCATCTATATACTTGGTAAAGGGTGTAAGGCTCGGCCTTATGCCTGGTGTTTTGTTCCACTCTTGCCGCCCTAGTTTCCGTCATACCGGTGTTATGTTCCTTGATTTTGCGTTCCTTATGTGGTCGGGTTATAATGGGAATCCCTTGACAGTTCGCCTTGAATATTGAGTGTTGGTCCAACCTATAAGCTGCCGGTGGCCACCAGGGGCAACTCTGGGCTGGCCTATCGGAACCTTGGACAATCCGGTGTGCCTTGAGAACGAGATATGTGCAGCTCCTATCGGGATTTGGCGGCACATTCAGGTGGCTTTGCTGGTATTGTTTTACCATTGTCAAGATATCTTGTAACCGGGATTCCGAGTCTGATCGGATTGTCTTGGGAGAAGGAATATCCTTCGTTGACCGTGAGAGCTTGTGATGGGATAAGTTGGGACACCCCTGTAGGGTTTTGAACTTTTGAAAGCCATGCCCGCAGTTATGGGTAGATGGGAATTTGTTAATGTCCGATTGTAGAAAACTTGACACTTAACTTAATTAAAATGCATCAACCATGTGTGTAGCCGTGATGGTCTCTTCTCGGCGGGGTCCGGGAAGTGAACACGGTGTTGGAGTTATGCTTGAACGTAAGTAGTTTCAGGATCACTTCTTGATCACTTCTAGTTCACGACCGTGCTTTGCTTCTCTTCTCGCTCTCATTTGCGTAAGTTAGCCACCATATATGCTAGTGCTTGCTGCAGCTCCACCTCACATACTTTCCTACCCATAAGCTTAAATAGTCTTGATCGCGAGGGTGTGAGATTGCTGAGTCCCCGTGACTCACAGATTACTTCCAAAACCAGCTTGCAGGTGCCGATGATACCGTGCAGGTGACGCAACCGAGCTCAAGGAGGAGCTCGATGAAGATCTCGTTCATTGTGTTGTTTCGTTTCAGTTGATCAGTAGTGGAGCCCAGTTGGGACGATCGGGGATCTGTAGCATTAGGGGTAGTCTTCTTTATTTTGGTTCCGTAGTCGGACCTTGATTGTATCTGGTTGATGTAATGCTTTATTCATGTATTGTGTGAAGTGGCGATTGTAAGCCAACTGTACCTCTTTCCTTATTCAGTACATGGGATGTGTAAGATTACCCCTCTTGACATTGCTTACAATGCGGTTATGCCTCTAAGTCGTGCTCCGACACGTGGGAGATATAGCCGCATCGTGGGTGTTACAATTACGTTGTCTTCCTTGTCCAACATCAACTCTTTAGCATGTCATATTTTGATGAGTGCTCCCAATCATAAAAGATGTCAATAATAGTATATTTATATGTGAAACCTCTCTTTCCTTATTACTTCCTATTAATTGCAACATGACCAAAGCTATGTCTGCCAACTCCCAACAACTTTTAATCATCACACTCTTTCTATGTGAAGTCATTACTATCAATAAGATCAATATGAACTTTTGTTTCTTCTTATTCTTTTTCTCTTTTTTTATTCACCCAAGATCATAGCAAGAAAATCAAGCCCTTGACTCAACACTAATCTTTATTATATAGCTAAGGACTCGATTACATAGAGAGATCATAAAGCAAAACTTAAAACTAGATCATGCCATAAACTTTATTCTACTAGATCAAGAATATTACCAAAAGGATCGAACTAAAAAAAAACGGTAAAGATAAAAGTGATGGTGATACGATACCGGGGCACTCCCCCAAGCTTGGTGGGCGACAAGTGGAGTGCCCATACCCATGTGATTATATCTCCTTGGTTGGTGAAGAGGGTGGAGTTGTTGATGATGCATAGTCGCACATCGAGCGGAGGTCTTCTAACTTGCGGATAATGCCCTTGAGTGCGATAATATGCTCCTTCAACAAAATATTTTCATGTGTGAGATACTTATTTTGTATACAAGCCAACTCAATCATCTTGAAAGCTTCGATTTCTGTAGGGGTAACAAGATTATGATCCAGTTGAAGGGTGTCTTCTGTTGCTGGAACTTGTTCCTCCATGGCCTTCTTGATCCCTTCATCCTTGTTGATCTTCATAGGTTCTTCTCTCTTCGGCTCTATCTTCATTAGCCAAGCATCGTTGCCCTCATGGTTGGAGGAGGAGGGAGACGACATAGTGCCTGGCCTTGACAACCCTGACAGAAAATAGCTCGAAACAAAGACAGGAGATTTTTGCGTGATACGGGAGTCAAAACCCCGGGATATATAATGAATTTTTACCGACCAAAATACGTATCGTGCAAGAAAACGGAGTCCGGAAGGCACACGAGGTGCTCACGAGGTAGGGGGCGCGCCAGGGGGTAGGGCGCGCCCTCCACCCTCGTGGGGCCCTCGTGTCCTTCCCGGACTGCTACTTAATTTTCTATTTTTCTAAATATTCCAAAACGGAGAAATATTGCCTTAAAAATTGTTTTGCAGTCGGTTTACTTACCGTACCACATACCTATTCCTTTTCGGAGTCTGAAACATTCTGGAAAGTGTCCCTTATGTATTCCTCTGGGGTTACGGTTTCAATAATATTGGTTTCAACATTTATGGGATTACTTGAGATATAATGTTTGATTCTTTGACCGTTTACCACCTTCGGATTTGTGCCTTCGAAGTTGTTAATTTTTATGGCACCGGAACGATAGACCTCCTCGATAACATATGGGCCTTCCCATTTAGAGAGAAGTTTACCTGCAAAAAATCTTAAACGAGAGTTGTATAGCAATACATAATCACCTACATTAAACTCACGCTTTTGTATCCTTTTGTCATGCCATCTTTTAACCTTTTCTTTAAACAACTTGGCATTTTCATAAGCTTGGGTTCTCCATTCATCAAGTGAGCTAATATCAAATAACCTCTTTTCACCGGCAAGTTTGAAATCATAGTTGAGCTCTTTAATAGCCCAATATGCCTTATGTTCTAGTTCGAGAGGTAAGTGACATGCTTTTCCATATACCATTTTATACGGAGACATACCCATAGGATTTTTATATGCAGTTCTATAGGCCCATAATGCATCATCAAGTTTCTTGGACCAATTCTTTCTAGACCTATTAACAGTCTTTTGCAAAATTAATTTGAGTTCTCTATTACTCAATTCTACTTGACCACTAGATTGTGGGTGATATGAAGATGCAATTCTATGATTAACATCATATTTAGCAAGCATTTTACGGAAAGCACCATGAATAAAATGTGAACCACCATCGTTCATTAAATATCTAGGGACTCCAAACCTCGGAAAAATAACTTTTTTAAGCATTTTAATAGAAGTGTTATGATCAGCACTACTAGTTGGAATAGCTTCTACCCACTTAGTAACGTAATCAACAGCAACTAAAATATGTGTATATCCATTAGACGCAAGAAAAGGTCCCATATAATCAAAGCCCCAAACATCAAATGGTTCAATAACAAGTGAATAATTCATAGGCATTTCTTGACGTCTACTAATATTACCAATTCTTTGACATTCATCACAAGATAGGACAAACTTACGGGCATCCTTGAAGAGAATAGGCCAATAAAAACCGGATTGCAATACCTTATGTGCAGTTCTATCTCCCGCGTGGTGTCCTCCATAAGTTTGGGAGTGGCACTTGCGTAGGATCTGTTCTTGTTCATGCTCAGGTACACAACGTCTAATAACACCATCTACTCCTTCTTTATAAAGATGTGGGTCATCCCAAAAGTAATGTCTCAAATCATAGAAGAACTTTTTCTTTTGTTGGTATGTGAAGCTAGGTGGTATAAATTTAGCAACTATGTAATTAGCATAATCAGCATACCAAGGGGTACTACGAGAAGTACTTATGACATTTAGTTGTTCATCAGGAAAGCTATCATCAATAGGTAGTGGGTCATCAAGAACATTCTCTAACCTAGATAAGTTGTCTGCAACGGGGTTTTGCCTGAGACGTCTCCAACGTATCTATAATTTTTGATTGCTCAATGCTATATTATCTACTGTTTTGGACTATATTGGGCTTTATTTTCCACTTTTTATATTATTTATGGGACTAACTATTAACCGAGCCCGCCTAAATTTGCTGTTTTTTTGCTATTTCAGTGTTTCGAAGAAACGGAATATCAAATGGAGTAAAATCGGAATAAACCTTCGGGAACGTGATTTTCTAACCGAACGTGATCCAGGAGCCTTGACCTACTCCAAGGAGTCAAGAGGCGGTCAAGGGGGGCGCCCCCCTAAGGGCACCCCCTGCTCGTGGGCCCCTCGGGGCTCCACGACGTACTCCTTCCTCCTATATATACCCACGTACCCCCAAACGAATAGAACAGGAGCAAAACCTAATCACCGCCGCAACTTTCTATATCCACGAGATCCCATCTTGGGGCCTGTTCCGGAGCTCCACCGGAAGAGGGCCGTCATCACGGAGGGCTTCTACATCATCATAGCCTCTCCGATGAAGTGTGAGTAGTTTACTTCAGACCTTCGGGTACATAGTTAGTAGCTAGATGGCTTCATCTCTCTTTTGGGAACTCAATAGAAAGTTCTCCCCCTCTCTTATGGAGATCTATTCGATGTAATCTTCTTTTTGCGGTGTGTTTGTTGAGACCGATGAATTTTGGGTTTATGATCAAGTCTATCTATGAATAATATTTGAATCTTCTCTGAATTCTTTTATGTATGATTGGTTATCTTTGCAAGTCTCTTCGAATTATCCATTTGGTTTGGCCAACTAGATTGGTAGTTCTTGCCATGGGAGAAGTGCTTAGCTTTGGGTTCGATCTTGCGGTGTCCTTTCCAAGTGACAGAAGGGGCAGCAAGGCACGTCTTTCATCGTTGCCATCGAGGATAACAAGATGGGGTTTATTTCATATTGCATGAATTTATCTCTCTACATCATGTCATCTTGCTTAAGGCGTTACTCTGTTTTTAACTTAATACTCTAGATGCATGCTGGATAGCGGTCGATGAGTGGAGTAATAGTAGTAGATGCAGAATCGTTTCGGTCTACTTGTCACGGACGTGATGCCTATATACATGATCATGCCTAGATATTCTCATAACTATGCTCAATTCTGTCAATTGCTCAACAGTAATTTGTTCACCCACCGTAGAATACTTATGCTCTTGAGAGAAGCCACTAGTGAAACCTATGGCCCCCGGGTCTATTCTCATCATATCAATCTCCATCACTTTAATCTTGATTTGCTTTTTTACTTTGCTTTACTTTTTACTTTGCATCTTTATACCAAAAATATTATATCTATCAGATCTCACTCTCGTAAGTGACCGTGAAGGGATTGACAACCCCTAATCGCGTTGGTTGCGAGTAGCTATCGTTTTGTGCAGGTACGAGGGACTTGAGCGTGGCCTCCTACTGGATTGATACCTTGGTTCTCAAAAACTGAGGGAAATACTTACGCTACTCTGCTGCATCATCCCTTCCTCTTCGGGGAAAACCAACGCAAGCTCAAGACGTAGCAAGAAGGATTTCTGGCGCCGTTGCCGGGGAGTCTACGCAAAAAGTCAACATACCAAGTACCCATCACAATCCCTATCTCTCGCATTACATTATTTGCCATTTGCCTCTCGTTTTCCTCTCCCCCATTCACCCTTGCCGTTTTATTTGCCCTCTCTCTCTCTCTATCCTCCCTCTCTATTTGCCTCTTTTCCCTCGCCATGTCAGAACCAAAAAGAGTTGGGGGTTCTCTCCCAAGTTCTAGTGCTTTAGACAATCCTGCTATCTTATCTAAACTCATAAAGCGGAATGCTATATAACAACTTTCTGGAGTTATCAATGAGAACCTTAGTAATTTTTTCGAAGATGATTCTGGAATTTTTCGTTATTTACTTTGAAAGATGATTGGGATAGGCTGTTAAGGATCCGGGCTAGCTATGTGCCACAATATCAAATTGAGGTTTACTTAAAAGATTTTATGTTGGGCTACCCGCTTCGTTCAAACAAGTTTTAGATTCTATTTTCGAGGGGGGTTTTCTTGAAGGGGACCCCATAGATACCTATGAGAGGATGAAAACAATATTTGGGCACCCCATTAATGAGAAAACTGAAATTACATCTCTCTTGCTTTCTTACCAAAACGAATCTATTAAAGAGATAAAAGCTAGCCTAGATGCCAATTTCCGCAACATTCTTAATCTTTCTTCTACCATTAATTGACATGTGCTCTATCAAAATAGAAAGATTAATTCCATAGATAACAAGTTTTCTCTCATTCTCTCTAGAACTAAAGATGGCAATACCTAGATCTATCCTCGCTTTTATGCCTAGCTAGGGGTGTTAAACGATAGCGCTTGTTGGGAGGCAACCCAATTTTATTTTTATTACTTGCTTTTTGCTCCTGCTTAGTAATAAATAAATTATTTAGCCTCTGTTTTGGTTTTTTTTTTGTGTTTAATTAGTGTTTGTGCCAAGTAGAACCGTTGGGAAGACATGAGGGAAGTCTTGTTGAACTTGCTATAAAAAACAGAAACTTTAGCGCTCACGAGAACTGCTGTCATTTTTATTTGAAGAGTGCTATTTAGTTAATTATTTTTTCAGATTATTAATAGATAAATTCCTCACGTCCAGCAATTTATTTTAGAATTTTTGGGGTTCCAGATCTTGCGCTAGCTATAGATTACTACAGATTGTTCTGTTTTTGACGGATTCTGTTTTTCATGTGTTGTTTGCTTATTTTGATGAATCTATGGTTAGTAAAATAGTTTATAAATACATGATGTGACGCCCCCGATTTGACCGTACACTAATCATGCACGCAAATGTGTACGATCAAGATCAAGGACTCACGGGTAGATATCACAACACAACTCTACAAATAAAATAAGTCATACAAGCATCATATTACAAGCCAGGGGCCTCGAGGGCTCGAATACAAGAGCTCGATCATAGACGAGTCAGCGGAAGCAACAATATCTGAGTACAGACATAAGTTAAACAAGTTTGCCTTAAGAAGGCTAGCACAAACTGGGATACAGATCGAAAGAGGCGCAGGCCTCCTGCCTGGGATCCTCCTAAACTACTCCTGGTCGTCGTCAGCGGGCAGCACGTAGTAGTAGGCACCTCCGGTGTAGTAGGAGTCGTCGTCGAGGTGGCGTCTGGCCTGGGCTCCAACATCTGGTTGCGACAACCAGGTAGAAGGGATAGGGGGAAAAGAGGGAGAAAGCAACCGTGAGTACTCATCCAAAGTACTCGCAAGCAAGGAGCTACACTACATATGCATGGGTAAATGTGTAAAGGGCCATATCGGTGGACTGAACTGCAGAAAGCCAGAATAAGAGGGGGATAGCTAATCCTGTCGAAGACTACGCTTCTGGCCACCTCCATCTTGCAGCATGTAGAAGAGAGTAGACTGAAGTCCTCCAAGTAGCATCGCATAGCATAACCCTAACCGATGATCCTCCCCTCGTCGCCCTGTGAGAGAGCGATCACCGGTTGTATCTGGCACTTGGAAGGGTGTGTTTTATTAAGTATCCGGTTCTAGTTGTCATAAGGTCAAGGTACAACTCCAAGTCGTCCTGTTACCGAAGATCACGGCTATTCGAATAGATTAACTTCCCTGCAGGGGTGCACCACATAACCCAACACGCTCGATCCCATTTGGCCGGACACACTTTTCTGGGTCATGCCCGGCCTCGGAAGATCAACACGTCGCAGCCCTACCTAGGCACAACAGAGAGGTCAGCACGCCAGTCTAAATCCTATGGCGCAGGGTCTGGGCCCATCGCCCTTTGCACACCTGCACGTTGCGAACGCGGCCGGAAGCAGAACTAGCCCCCTTAATACAAGAGCAGGCTTACGGTCCAATGCGACGCGCGCCACTCAGTCGCTGACGTCACGAAGGCTTCGGCTATACCACGACGTCGAGTGCCCATAACTGTCCCCGCGTAGATGGTTAGTGCGTATAGGCCAGTAGCCAGACTCAGATCAAATACCAAGATCTCGTTAAGCGTGTTATTCTGAAATAACCACGGACGCCGACCAGGGCCAGGCCCACCTCTCTCCTAGGTGGTCTCAACCTGCCCTGTCGCTCCGCCACAAAGTAACAGTCGGGGGCCGTCGGGAACCCAGGCCCACCTCTACCGGGATGGAGCCACCTGCCCCTTCAGCCCCCATCTCCGAACAGTATCACAGGTAATGTAACTGTGTAAAGTATATTGTATATGCCCGTGATCACCTCCCGAAGTGATCACGGCCCAGTAGTATAGCATGGCAGAGGACAAGAGTGTAGGGCCACTGATGGAACACTAGCATCCTATACTAAGCATTAGGATTGCAGGTAAGGTAACAACAGTAGTAGCAAGGACAGGCTATGCATCAGTATAGGATTAACGGGAAGCAGTAACATGCTACACTACTCTAATGCAAGCAGTATAGAGAAGAGTAGGCGATATCTGGTGATCAAAGGGGGGGCTTGCCTGGTTGCTCTGGCAAGAGCGAGTGGTCGTCAACTCTGTAGTCGTACTGGGTAGCAGCGGCGTCGGTCCCGGTGTCTAGCGAGAGAAGAGGGGGGAGAAACAATAAATATTTAAGCAAACAAATTCATAGCGATGCATGACATGACAAGTATAGGTGCTAGGGGTGCCCTATCGCGGTATGAGGTGATACCGGTGAAGGGGGGAAACATCCGGGAAAATATCCCTGGTGTTTCGCGTTTTCAGACAGATGAACCGGAGAGGGAAAGTTGCGTGTTCGGTATGCTAGGGATGTGTGGCGGACGAATGGGTTGCGTATCCGGATTCGTCTCGTCGTTCTGAGAAACTTTCATGTACAAAGTTTTCCCATCTGAGCTACGGTTTATTTTTTATTAATTTTAAAAGATTTAATCATTTTTAGAATTTATTTAATTATTTAACTCTAACATTATCCAGAATAGTGTATGCTGACGTCAGCATGACGTCAGCAGTCAACGTTGACCGTTGACCTGGTCAACCTACTGTGTGGGTCCAGTGGGACCCACCTGTCATTCACTGTTTAGTTAATTATCAGTAGTTCACTAGGTTAATTAGTCATTAGGTTAATTAACATAATTAGTTAATTTAATCAGAGTTAATTAAATTAATTAATTAATTAATTTTAATATTATTAATATATATTATTTTTTTATCTCTTTTTTTAACAGAAACGTTCTGTGGGGCTAGGCCCCACACGTCATTGGCCCAGGGGGGCCTTGCGGGCGCTGGGTGCAGGCCGCGGGCGCCACCCGTTAACGGGCGAACTCGGGCGGCCGCCGCAGGCGCGCGCGCCAGCGCCGGCGAGGCGGGCTGGGCGCCGGCTGCAGGCGAGAGGGGAGGCGGGCCACGGCAGGGCGTGGCCGGCCGGGCGCGGCAGCGTCCACGGCGCCGGACCGGGAAGGCGCGGGCGTCGGCGCCCGATGCGGCCAGCGAGAGGGGAGGAAGAAGGGGGGCGGCGCGTGGCTCGTGGCCGCGGCCGGAGCAGCGACGCGACGGGCCGTGAGGAGGCCGGAGTGGCGCCGGGCAGGGGATGGCGACAAGCGCGGCGGAGGCGGCGAGGGGAGCGGTGGCCGGAGTTACGGGTGGTGGGGAGGACATGCAGGAGCTCGTATCCGAGCTCGGGAAGGCACAGGGGGGTTGGCCGGAGCTCACAGTGATGCTGTAGGGACAGACAGCGGGCTCGGGGTGGTCCGACGAGGTAGATCGACGACGAGGGCGAGGTGGCAGCGACGGCGAATGGCGTCGGGTCGACGACGAGGCGAGGCCGCGGCTTCAGCTGGGCGCCGCGCGAGGGAGAGGAGGGGCGAGGAGTCCGGGAGGGGCGGCGCCGACGCCGGCTTGCATCGGGCGCAGGGGTGAGGCGGCGGGGCCGAGGCGCCGTCTCCCTCGATCTAGATCGGGGAGGGGCGAGGGAGACGCGCGGGGGTGGGTAACGAGTGGGGGAGTGGGGCATCATGGGGGGGGGGGGGTTAGGGTTTTCCCCCTCGTGGGGATAAGGCAGGGGCGTGTCGGCCGGCTGGGCCAGGTGGGCCGGCCTGGCCGGTGAGCTGGGCCGTCTGGCCCAGTTGGCCAGGGGGCCTTTTTTTTGTTGTTTTGTTTTGTCTTTTGCTTTTGTATTTTCTTTTCTGTTTTAATTCATTTAAAAGTATTTAGGCATTTTAATAAAAATGTGTTTACTTCACCATAATTACGATGCAATAATTGACATAGCCCGAACATTTTTATTATAATATTTGAAAACTTTTGTCGTTTGACTTATTTAGGATTTAAATTTGAATCGTTTTTTGAACTAACTCAAGTTTATCAACAGTAACCGAGGTGACATGGCATCCTTAGTAGAGGGTTACTGTAGTTTAATTACCCGGGCGCACAATAGAGAGTTGGAATACATTAGGTTTAACACCAATATAAATAAATAATGAGTTCATTACAGTACCTTTAAGTGGTCTTTTGTTTTATTTGGCTAACGGAGCTCACGAGTTTTCTTCTTTGAGTTTTGTGTTGTGAAGTTTTCAAGTTTTGGGTGAATTCTTGTGATGGATTATGGGACAAGGAGTGGCAAGAGCCTAAGCTTGGGGATGCCCATGGAACCCCCAAGATAATCCAAGGACACCAAAAAGTCAAAGTTTGGGGATGCCCCGGAAGGCATCCCCTCGTTCGTCCACTTCCATCGGTAATTTACTTGGAGCTATATTTTCATTCACCAACATGATATGTGTTTTGCTTGGAGCGTCTTGTATTATTTGTGTCTTTGTGTATTAGTATGCCACAATCATCGTTGCTGTACACACCTTTTTAGAGATCCATACATGAATTAAAATTTGATAGAATACTCTATGTGCTTCACTTATATCTTTTGAGCTAAGTAGTTTTGCTCTATGTGCTTCACTTATATCTTTTGAGCGTTATAATTTTGCTCTATGTGCTTCACTTAGATCTTTTAGAGAACGGTGGTGGATTTGTTTTAAAGAAACTATTGATCTCTCATGCTTCACTTAAATTATTTTGAGAGTCTCTTAATAGCATGGTAATTTTCTTAATAATAATATACTTGGCATTCAAGATTTGTGAAACTTTCTTTTGAGTGTGTTGAATACTAAGAAAAGACTGAAGCATGATAATTGTTTTGACATATGGAGGTGATAATATTAAAGTAATGCTAGTTGAGTAGTTGTGAATTTAAAGAATACTTGTGTTAAAGTTTGTGACTCCCGTAGCATGCACGTATGGTGAACCGTTATGTGATGAAGTCGGAGCATGATTTATTTATTGATTGTCTTCATTATGAGTGGCGGTCGGGGACGAGCGATGGTCTTTTCCTACCAATCTATCCCCCTAGGAGCATGCGCGTAATACTTTGCTTTGATAACTTCTAGATTTTTGCAATAAGTATATGAGTTATTTATGACTAATGTTGAGTCCATGGATTATACGCTCTCACCCTTCCACCTTTTCTAGCCTCTCTAATACCGCGCACCTTTCGCCGGTAACATACACCTACCATATACCTTCCTCAAAACAGCCACTATACCTACCTATTATGGCATTTCCATAGCCATTCCGAGATATATTGCCATGCAACTTTCCACCATCTAGTTCTTCATGACATATTCATCATTGTCATATTGCTTAGCATGATCATGTAGTTGACATAGTATTTGTGGCAAAGCCACCGTTCATAATTCTTTCATACTTGTCACTCTTGATTCATTGCATATCCCGGTACACCGCCGGAGGCATTCATATAGAGTCATACTTTGTTTTAGAATCGAGTTGTAATCATTGAGTTGTAAATAAATAGAAGTGTGATGATCATCATTAATAAAGCATTGTCCCCAAAAAAGAGAAAGGCCAAATAAAAAAAGAAAGTCCAAATAAAAAGAGAGAGAAAGGCCAAATAAAAAAAAGAAGGCCCAAAAAAAAGAAAATAAATAAATAGGGACAATGCTACTATCTTTTTCCACACTTGTGCTTCAAAGTAGCACCATGTTCTTCATATAGAGAGTCTCATATGTTGTCACTTTCATATACTAGTGGGAATTTTACATTATAGAACTTGGCTTGTATATTCCAATTATGGGCTTCCTCAAATTGCCCTAGGTCTTCGTGAGCAAGCAAGTTGGATGCACACTCACTTAGTTTTTGTTTGAGCTTTCATACATTTATAGCTCTAGTGCATCCGTTGCATGGCAATCCCTACTCACTCACATTGATATCTATTGATGGGCATCTCCATAGCCCGTTGATACGCCTAGTTGATGTGAGACTATCTTCCCCTCCTTTTTGTCTTCTCCACAACCACCATTCTATTCCACCTATAGTGCTATATCCATGGCTCACGCTCATGTATTGCGTGAAGATTGAAAAAGTTTTGAAAAAGTTAGAGTATGAAACAATTGCTTGGCTTGTCATCGGGGTTGTGCATGATTTAAATACTTTGTGTGGTGAAGATAGAGCATAGCCAGACTATATGATTTTGTAGGGATAACTTTCTTTGGCCATGTTATTTTGAGAAGACATAATTTCTTTGTTAGTATGCTTGAAGTATTATTATTTTTATGTCAATATAAACTTTTGTCTTGAATCTTTCGATTCTGGAATATTCATATCACAATTAAGAAGATTTGCATTGAAATTATGCCAAGTAGCACTCCGCATCAAAAATTCTCTTTTTATCATTTACCTACTCGAGGACGAGCAGGAATTAAGCTTGGGGATGCCTGATACGTCTCCAACGTATCTATAATTTTTGATTGCTCCATGCTATATTATCTACTGTTTTGGACTATATTGGGCTTTATTTTCCACTTTTATATTTTTTTGGGACTAACCTATTAACCGGAGGCCCAGCCCAGAATTGCTGTTTTTTGCCTATTTCAGTGTTTCGAGAAACAGAATATCAAACGGAGTCCAAACGGAATAAAACCTTTGGAACGTGATTTTCTCACCGAACGTGATCCAGGAGACTTGGACCCTACTCCAAGGAGTCAAAGAGGCGGTCACGAGGGTGGGGGGCGCCCCCCCTAGGCGCGCCCCCTGCCTCTGGGCCCCTCGGATGCTCCACCGACGTACTCCTTCCTCCTATATATAACTACGTACCCCCAAACGATCAAAACGGAGCCAAAAACCTAATTCCACCGCCGCAACTTTCTGTATCCACGAGATCCCATCTTGGGGCCTGTTCCGGAGCTCCGCCGGAGAGGGCCGTCATCACGGAGGGCTTCTACATCATCATAGCCTCTCCGATGAAGTGTGAGTAGTTTACCTCAGACCTTCGGGTCCATAGTTAGTAGCTAGATGGCTTCTTCTCTCTTTTTGGATCTCAATACAAAGTTCTCCCCCTCTCTTGTGGAGATCTATTCGATGTAATCTTCTTTTTGCGGTGTGTTTGTTGAGACCGATGAATTGTGGGTTTATGATCAAGTCTATCTATGAATAATATTTGAATCTTCTCTGAATTCTTTTATGTATGATTGGTTATCTTTGCAAGTCTCTTCGAATTATCCGTTTGGTTTGGCCAACTAGATTGGTAGTTCTTGCCATGGGGGAAGTGCTTAGCTTTGGGTTCGATCTTGCGGTGTCCTTTCCAAGTGACAGAAGGGGCAGCAAAGCACGTATTGCATCGTTGCCATCAAGGATAACAAGATGGGGTTTATTTCATATTGCATGAATTTATCTCTCTACATCATGTCATCTTGCTTAAGGCGTTACTCTGTTTTTAACTTAATACTCTAGATGCATGCTGGATAGCGGTCGATGAGTGGAGTACTAGTAGTAGATGCAGAATCGTTTCGGTCTATTTGTCACGGACGTGATGCCTATATACATGATCATGCCTAGATATTCTCATAACTATGCTCAATTCTGTCAATTGCTCAACAGTAATTTGTTCACCCACCGTAGAATAACTTATGCTCTTGAGAGAAGCCACTAGTGAAACCTATGGCCCCTGGGTCTATTCTCATAATATCAATCTCCATCACTTTAATATTGTTTTGCTTTTTTACTTTTCCTTTACTTTTTTACTTTGCATCTTTATACCAAAAATACCAAAAATATTATATCTATCAGATCTCACTCTCGTAAGTGACCGTGAAGGGATTGACAACCCCTAATCGCGTTGGTTGCAAGTAGTTATCATTTTGTGCAGGTACGAGGGACTTGAGCGTGGCCTCCTACTGGATTGATACCTTGGTTCTCAAAAACTAAGGGAAATACTTACGCTACTCTGCTGCATCATCCCTTCCTCTTTGGGGAAAACCAACGCAAGCTCAGGACGTAGCAGGTTCTCAGCTCCTTTTGTATCAACAATATGCAAGTCAAATTCTTGTAGCAAGAGAACCCATCTAATAAGTCTAGGTTCAGCATCTTTCTTCTCCATAAGATATTTAATAGCAGCATGATCAGTGTGGATAGTTACTTTAGAATCAATAATATAAGGTCTGAACTTATCACAAGCAAATACAACTGCTAAAAGTTCTTTTTCAGTAGTAGCATAATTTCTTTGAGCATTGTCTAGAGTCTTACTAGCATAATGGATAACATTTAATTTCTTATCAACTCTTTGCCCTAGAACAGCACCTACAACATAATCGCTAGCATCACACATAATTTCAAAGGGTAAATTCCAATCAGGTGGCTGAACAATAGGTGCAAAGACTAATGCTTTCTTAAGTATTTCAAATGCTTCTACACAATCTTCATCAAAGACAAATGGTATATCTTTTTGTAATAAATTAGTCAGAGGACGAGAAATTTTTGAGAAGTCCTTAATGAACCTCCTATAAAATCCGGCGTGACCAAGGAAACTTCTTATACCTTTGATGTCCTTGGGACATGGCATATTTTCAATAGCATCAACCTTGGCTTTATCAACTTCAATACCTCTTTCAGAAACTTTATGCCCCAAGACAATACCTTCATTAACCATAAAGTGGCACTTTTCCCAATTCAAGACAAGATTAGTTTCTTCACATCTCTGCAAAACTCGATCAGATTGCTCAAGCAATCATCAAAAGAGTAACCATAGACAGAAAAATCGTCCATGAAAACCTCACAAATCTTTTCACAAAAGTCAGAGAATATAGCCATCATGCATCTTTGAAAAGGTAGCAGGTGCATTACATAAACCAAAAGGCATACGTCTAGCTATCAGCAGAAGTACCAAAAGCGCATGTAAAAGTAGTCTTTGATTGATCTTTAGCCGACACAGGTATTTGAGAGAAACCAGAATAACCATCTAGAAAGCAATAATGTGTGTGTTTGCATAATCTTTCTAGCATTTGATCGATAAAAGGTAAGGGGTAATGATCATTCTTAGTAGCCTTATTTAATTTGCGGAAATCAATTACCATCCTATAACCTGTAATAATTCTTTGTGGAATCAATTCATTTTTATCATTAGGAACAACAGTAATACCTCCCTTCTTAGGGACACAATGAACAGGACTTACCCACTGACTATCAGCAACGGGATAAATTATACCTGCCTCCAGAAGCTTTAGTATTTCTTTTCTTACCACTTCTTTCATTTTAGGATTCAGACGTCGTTGACGATCACGAACTAGTTTGGCATCTGCTTCCAAATTTTTTTATGTTGACATAGATTGGTACTAATGCCCTTAGGATCATCCAGAGTATATCCAATAGCAGCACGGTGCTTCTTCATAGTTTTCAATAATCTTTCTTCTTCATGCTTTGAAAGGTTAGCACTAATAATAACAGGATATATCTTCTTTTCATCAAGATAAGCATATTTAAGATTATCAGGCAACAGTTTAAGCTCAAACATGGGATCACCCTTAGGTGGAGGAGGATCCCCTAGGATTTCAACAGGCAAATTGTGTTTCAGCATGGGTTCCTATTTAAAGAATACTTCATCTATTTCCCTTCTTTCATTCATAAACATATCATTCTCATGGTCTAGCAAATATTGTTCTAAAGGATCACTAGGAGGTACGGCAATAGAAGCAAGACCAACAATTTCATCCTTACTAGGCAATTCTTCTTCACGGTCTCGTTTACTAAATTTAGAGAAATTAAATTCATGAGTCATATCATCTAAGCCGACAGTAACAACATCCCTTGTGCAATCTATGGTAGCATTAACAGTATTTAAGAAGGGTCTACCAAATAAAATGGGACAAAAACTATCTTGTGGGGAACCAAGAACAAGAAAATCAACAGGATATTTAGTTTTCCCACACAAGACTTCAACATCTCTAACAATTCCCATTGGTGAAATAGTATCTATATTAGCAAGTTTAATTGTGACATCAATATCTTCTAACTGAATAAGTGCAATGTCATGCATAATTTCGTTGTATAAGTCAATAGGTATTGCACTAGCACTAGCACCCATATCACATAAGCCATGATAACAATGATCTCCTATTTTAACAGAAATAACAGGCATACCTACCACAGGTCTAGGTTTATCTGTATCACGGGGTTTAGCAATTCTAGCAGTTTCATCACAGAAATAAATAACATGCCCATCTATATTATCAGACAAGAGATCTTTAACAATACCAATATTAGGTTCAACTTTAACTTGCTCAGGAGGTGTATATGTTTTAATATTGCTTTTACGAATCACAGTTAAAGCTTTAGCATGATCCTTTATCCTAACAGGGAAAGGTGGTTTCTCAACATAAGAAGTAGGAACCATAGGATCATTATAAGTGATAGTCTTTTCTTCAACTTTAATGGGTGCAGCAAATTTTACTTCTATGGGAGGATGATATTTAAACCATTTCTCCTTAGGGAGATCAACATAAGCAGCAAAAGATTCACAGAAAGAAGCTACTATCTCAGAGTCAAGTCCATATTTAGTGCAATTTACAAAAAAATATTGGTATCCATAAAAGATTTAACAAAATCAAAACTAGGTGTCATGCCTGACTCCGTACCATTGTCGAGGTCCCAATCTTTGGAATTGAGCTTAATTCTATCCAATAATCCATCTTAAATCCAATAGTCTTCATCATAAACAGCCACAAGAAGTAATCGAGCATGGTGCGTTATTATCAGAAAGCCGAGCATAAAAAATTTGTGAATAATCATTTTCTCTTGGAGAGCTCATGATTGGGGGCATGAATATAACATTGATTTAAGCCTCCCCAAGCTTGAGCGATGCTTTCTCCTTCGTGAGGCCAAAAATTATATATATAATTGCGATCACGATGAACAAGATGCATAGGGTAATACTTTTGATGAAATTCCAAATTTCAATCTTCTATAGTTCCATGATCTCGTATCATCACATAGCCTATACCATATCAATGCGTCTCCCTTCAAAGATAAAGGGAAAACCTTCTTCTTAGCAACATCATCGGGTATACTTGCAAGCTTAAATAATCCACAAACTTCATCCACATATATTAGGTGTTCATCAGGATGCTTTGTTACATCTCCTGTAAAAGGATTAGCTAGTAGTTTTTCTATCATACCCGAAGGATACTTGAGGGAGTCCTGGATTAGGGGGTGTTCGGGTAGCCGGACTATACCTTCAGCCGGACTCCAGGACTATGAAGATACAAGATTGAAGACTTCGTCCCGTGTCCGGATGGGACTTTCCTTGGCGTGGAAGGCAAGCTTGGCGATGCGGATATTAAAGAGAGAGATATTGGTAACCGACTTTGCGTAACCCTAACCCTCTCCGGTGTCTATATAAACCGGAGGGTTTTAGTCCGTAGGACAACTTCATCATAAAACAACCATACCATAGGCTAGCTTTTAGGGTTTAGCCTCCTTGATCTCGTGGTAGATCTACTCTTGTACTATCCGTATCATCAATATTAATCAAGAAGGACGTAGGGTTTTACCTCCATCAAGAGGGCCCGAACCTGGGTAAAACATCGTGTTCCTTGCCTCCTGTTACCATCCGGCCTAGACGCACAGTTCGGGACCCCCTACCCGAGATCCGCCGGTTTTGACACCGACATTGGTGCTTTAATTGAGAGTTCCTCTATGTTGTCGCTTTTAGGCCCGATGGCTCCTTCGATCATCAACAACGATGCAGTCCAGGGTGAGACTTTTCTCCCCGGACAGATCTTCGTCTTCGGCGGCTTCGCACTGCGGGCCAATTCGCTTGGCCACCTTGAGCAGATCGAAAGCTACGCCCCTGGCCATCAGGTCAGGTTTGGAAGCCTAAACTACACGACTGACATCCGTGGGGACTTGATCTTCGATGGATTCGAGCCACAGCCAAGCGCGCCGCACTGTCTCGATGGGCATGATATAGCTCTGCCGCCGAACAGCGCCTTAGAGGCCGCACATGCATCGGTTTCGACCATTGATTTGGAGCCTACTGCGCCGATCGAGGATCAGCGGTTGGACGCTGCCTCAGGGGCTGCGATCTCCGAGGCGATCGAGCCGAACTCCAGCCCCGCACTCCGCATGGCCCGTGACTCCAAGGAGCCGGATTCCTCTCCGAATTCCGAGCCCCCCGCGCCCCTGCCGATTGAATCCGATTGGGTGTTGATAATGGAGTTCACCGCCGCGGACATCTTTCAGCACTCGCCCTTCGGCGACATCCTGAATTCTCTAAAGTCTCTCTCTTTATCAGGAGAGCCCTGGCCGGACTACGGTCAGCAAGGTTGGGATACGGACGATGAAGAAATTCAAAACCCACCCACCACCCACTTCGTAGCCACTGTCGACGACTTAACCGACATGCTTGACTTCGACTCCGAAGACATCGACGGCATGGACGACGATGCAGGAGACGAACAAGAACCAGCACCTGTTGGGCGCTGGAAGGCCACCTCGTCATATGACATATATATGGTGGACACTCCAAAGGATGGAGATGGCGATGGAACAGCGGGGGACGATACCTCTAAGAAACAGCCCAAGCGCCGGCGTCAGCGGCGCCGCTCTAAATCCCGCCAAAGCAAAAACGGTGATTCCGGCACGGGAGATAATACTACTCCGGATAGCGCCGAAGAACACCCCCTCCAGCAAGATTCAGCACAGGAGGACAGAGAAGCCAGCCCTCACGAGAGGGCGGCGGACCAAGAGGTTGAGGACGATAATTATACGCCTCCCTCCGAAGACGAGGCAAGCCTCGACGATGACGAGTTCGTCGTGCCAGAGGATCTCGCCGAACAAGAGCGTTTTAAACGCAGGCTTATGGCCACGGCAAGCAGCCTCAAGAAAAAGCAGCAACAGCTTAGAGCTGATCAGGATTTGCTAGCTGACAGATGGACTGAAGTCCTTGCGGCCGAAGAGTATGAACTCGAACGCCCCTCCAAGAGTTACCCAAAGCGCAGGCTGCTACCCCGACTAGAGGAGGAAGCACCTACATCACCAGCGCATGACATGGCCGACCGGCCACCTCGTGGCCGCGACAGAGAGGCCTCTTGGCCCTCCACTCAAGCCATGCCCCGATGCCGCGTCAAGCATACTAAGGCACGGGAAAATGCGCCCGACCTGCGCGACATACTGGAGGACAAGGCAAGGCAAACAAGATCGATCTACGGATCGCGCAGGCGCCCCACGGCACGTGACGGTGATCGTCACTCCGGATGCAATAAATCCGGCCGGGCCGAACTCAACAGACAAAGCTCCTTCGAGCTGCATCGTGATATAGCCCAATACAGAGGCGCCGCACACCCACTATGCTTCACAGATGAAGTAATGGATCATAAAATCCCTGAGGGCTTCAAACCCGTAAACATCGAATCGTACGATGGCACAACAGATCCTGCGGTATGGATCAAGGATTATCTCCTTCATATCCACATGGCCCGCGGTGATGATCTACATGCCATCAATTACCTCCCACTCAAACTTAAGGGACCGGCCCGGCATTGGCTTAACAGCTTGCCAGCAGACTCAATCGGTTCTTGGGAGGACCTAGAAGCCGCATTCCTTGACAACTTCCAGGGCACTTATGTGCGACCACTGGACGCCAATGACCTAAGCCACATAATTCAGCAGCCAGAGGAATTGGCCAGGCAATTTTGGACACGGTTCCTAACAAAGAAAAACCAGATAGTCGACTGTCCAGACGCAGAGGCCTTAGCGGCCTTCAAGCATAATATCCATGACGAGTGGCTTGCCCGGCACCTGGGACAGGAAAAGCCGAAATCTATGACAGCCCTCACGACACTCATGACCCGCTTTTGCACGGGAGAAGACAGCTGGCTAGCTCACAGCAACAATTTAACCAAGAACCCTGGTAATCCAAATACCAAGGACAAAAGCGACAGGTCGCGTCGGAACAAACAAAAGCGCCGCGTTAACAGCGACAGCAACGAGGATACGGCAGTTAATGCCGGATTCCGAGGCTACAAATCCGGTCAACGGAAAAAGCCATTCAAAAGAAATACTCAGGGCCCGTCCAGTTTGGACCGAATACTCGACCGCTTGTGCCAGATACATGGCACCCCCGAAAAGCCAGCCAATCACACCAACAGGGATTGTTGGGTGTTCAAGCAGGCAGGCAAGTTAAGAGCCGAAAACAAAGACAAGGGGCTGCATAGCGACGACGAGGAGGAGCCCAGGCCGCCGAACAACAGTGGACAGAAGGGATTTCCCCCGCAAGTGCGGACGGTGAACATGATATACGCCAACCACATCCCCAAGAGGGAAGCGGAAAGCGATGCGTTACGGCGTATATGCGATAGAGCCAGTCGCCCCAAAGTTCAACCCATGGTCCTCCTGCCCGATCACCTTTGATCGAAGGGACCACCCCACTAGCATCCGTCCATGGCGGCTTCGCCGCATTGGTTCTAGACCCAATCATTGACGGATTTCATCTCACAAGAGTCCTCATGGACGGCGGCAGCAGCCTGAACCTGCTTTACCAGGATACAGTGCGAAAAATGGGCATAGATCCCTCGAGGATCAAGCCCACCAAAACGACCTTTAAAGGCGTCATACCAGGTGTAGAAGCCAACTGTACAGGCTCAGTCACACTGGAAGTGGTCTTCGATCTCCGGATAACTTCCGAAGCGAGGAGTTAATCTTCGACATAGTCCCGTTCCGTAGTGGCTATCACGCACTGCTCGGGCGAACCGCATTCGCAAAATTCAACGCGGTACCGCACTATGCATACCTCAAGCTCAAGATGCCAGGCCCTAGAGGAGTAATCACGGTCAATGGGAACACTGAACGCTCCCTCCGAATGGAGGAGCACACGGCAGCGCTCGCAGCAGAAGTACAAAGCAGCCTCTCTAGGCAGTTCTCCAGTTCGGCCTTCAAAAAGCCGGACACTGTCAAGCGCGCCCGGAGTACCCTACAACAAGACCGCCTGGCACGTTCTGAGCTAGCGTAGCAATGCGGCCCCAACCCTAGCCCTCGCGATATAGCGAAACCAGTGCTTCGCGTACATAACTACGCTCTTGAAATACCATGGGCACAGGGGAAGGGGCACTATCACGGCACGCCCGAAATACGGCTTAAACCGCACCAGGGGCTGCCGGATTCCTTTTTTTTCTTACTCTCAGACTCCATACTTCGGACGAACCCGTTCGGCATTCAACCTGCCGCACCAAATGATGCAAGAATCTAGGAACGCAGACAAGCCACGCCGCCGCATTATGGAACTTCCAGGTGGTCTTCTATTGCGAGCAGTATACCTGTTTTTAATACAATTCCGCAGCCTGCCCCTGGCCAGG
>NC_053023.1:97230172-97270126 GCF_003073215.2 Triticum urartu
AAAAGAAAACCCCCCCCCCCCCCACGCGCGCGCGCGCCTCTTAAACGCAGTGAAACATAATACCCTTAAATATTACTCATAGGAACATTATAGGGGAACTCCAAATTACAAAGTGCAATCAGATAAACAGAAGTATAGTGCAGTAGTCCTATGACAAAGCACAGCAGGAAGGACCTTCCTATACCTCTGCAAATAGTCTCAAGGACTCTACAGTAGGCACAAAGGAGAGCAAGTGTAGAGAAGTTGCATGATTGCCACACGGAAACAAACATCTCATGACACAAGAAAATTAACGGAAAAAAACTGCAAAGCACCTGCGAGGACGTCATGCCTGCAGCACTCAGTGCATCCGTTTCCTTTTGAGTAAGGTTGTTGGTGTACAGTGCCTCAGTCATCAATGTTTCCAAGCGAGAGTTATCATCCAGATTGTTCGACCCCATGGTGGTAACAGAAGAATAGAGTGTCGGCTCCGTGAATCCAGTTGGATATTCTGGAAAGGGCTCACCAAAGTGCACTGAATCGAGTGCAGTTTTGGAACCACTCCTCAATCCAGCTCCAACATCATTGAACACACTAGCTATGCCATGGTGAGTAACAAAATTATTGCTTATGTTAGCTGTGCTAGCCTGATTTTCATCCTGATAACCTGCAATGTTTATAAAACGAAATCTGAGCCAGAAGTCAATATTTAGAGGAATAGCTCAGAAGTCGGAAGGTAGAACATAATCTTGCCTAGATTATTTACGGAAGTACTTGGAGCTGGAGCACCCAACCGATTATCCATCATGACTCCATCCACAGGCTGCTGCATCTCAACGAAAGGGTGGTATCTGGAGCTTGCTCGAGAATTATCTGTGGCACCGAATTTTGCTTTAGATACACTGTAAGAAATTACGTTATTGAATATGCATCACCTAATATATACTGAGTGCAGATGATGCCGAATGAAGATAGAGAAACAGCAAGACCTGTTTCAGCATCTTCATATTCCGAAATCTGTCCACTATATGGGCTTTCAGCATCCATAGTTTGGGAGGCTACCTGGCTCTGACTAGCAAAAGAGTTTGAACAAGCAGGACTATCTTCAGCTTCTTTCGAACGACTGAAACTTTGTTTGCCACCCTGAAACCATTTTTACTTACAACATCAGATAAAGGAAAGCAATATTCATAAATGAAGTGGTAAATCAAAGAGACTGTTGAAGCATATGTGGATTGCCCAAACTTCTCCATCAGTTCGGACTTTTCGTTCTACTGGTTGGTGCAGGAAACTTAATATGGTGTCAGAGGTTAAAGTCTAAGCTTTCGCAATTTAAATGAAAGAATTGTTTGCCTCTTTCTGTCCATGTCTAGGCTTAATCATGCAATCATGCCACACGTGAGAGGGGTCTTGAAGCATATGTTGATTGCCCAACCTTCTCCATCAGTTCAGACTTTCGGTTCTACTGGTTGGTGCATGAAACTTAAAGAGACGACAGGAGAGAGTACATTATTCTCAACCCCCTCCCCCCCTCCACACACACACGCTCATGCAGAACATATTAATGGAGTGAAGTTATAATTTGCACTATGATAGTCACAGTGTGTGTGTGGTGCCCTGTAGATATTCATTCCGTTCCTTTGTTTGTGTGTGTGGGTGGGGGGGGGGGGGGGGGGGGGGGGGCACTGCATACCAGCAAAGTTGGTACTAATATGCATGCTAAGTTTTCAGTTGATACGGTCACAAACTTACAAAACAAAGTCAAAAAGTTCATCACACATGAAACTACACGTACCTTGATTTCAAGATAGTGCACAAGAACAATATTCATGAAACCCCTGGGGAAAAAAATAGGAGATCATTATCATCATGGCATGTTATCATGCTTCTGTTGTGATATCATTTCAGATATCATTAGACTATCCAAATTGGCTTTGGAAACTGATTTACATTATACTCAAAGAAATCATTGCATTATTCAGCACTTACTCTTCTAACAACCAATAGGTCCGCCTCTGGAAGTTCTCATTCTCTTCCCCATGGGCATAATAGCAATGAAGTACATCAACACTGCCAACCTAAAAGGATAAGCTTCAGTTTCACCGTTGTAGTAATAAGGCCACAAGAAAAGAACAACAGAGAACTACAATAAAATTATTGCAACTATTTGGGCCACACCACATAATTTTCTTCATCAATAGAAAGCTTAAGTGTAGAAAAATTGCGGGCTATCAAAGCTTCAAGACAAGAGATACAGAAAGTTACTCCCTCTGTCCCACAATATAAGCTCATTTTGAAGCTGTTTTAGCTTGCAAAACGATCTTATATTATGGGACGGAGGGAGTAGATGATTACTTCTTTTAGTTACATAAAGATGTCATCAAGGAAAACATTTTAAAACTTTTCAAACTTCCGAGTTTCTGAGCAATGACATTAATAGTTCAAAATGTATGTATTTTCCAATAACTTTACGGACATATTCTGATGTTTCTTTAAGTTGTAGCTTGGAGACTGAAAACGGCAATCTCGCATGAATAGGGATGGGTAAAGTTTGTATAGGACAGCCTGTAGAGCAGTATAGAACAACTATAAATGTTTAGAGAACAGTGATACTATAGGATTTGTTGACTTGAAGTGATTCATGAAGAAGTCAACAACAGTATCCATCATTTATTCATTTGTCTGGTGTTTTCAAATTATACATAGAAAAGGAAGTCCTCTGTGGAAGAGCTTGTACATACTTTCAGCTTTTCATGAGCTTCCTTAACTGTCTTCCCATCCTTCTTCTTTCTCCAGATGTGTCCATCCTTTCTGAAGTATCTCAATATTTTCCGGTCAAACAGAAATAGTGAACCACCTACAAGAATGACATGGATAAGAAAGGCGTATCAGTATTGGTATGTCATTTCGTAAAATGACCAACATGTACTTACCAGGTGCAAATCAAGCAGGTACAGGTTATACATCACACAAGATACAAAGGAAAAAGAAACCAAGAAACAGTAATAAGCATGCCACTTATCCCTACAAACAGGGAGTTCATATGGAAGTATAAGAGCACAAAATAATTGAAAATCCAAGTAGTAGCATACGCAACCTGGTCACATGCCATTTATTTGTCTAGCCCCATTGTGAAATGACTAGTGATTAATGGATGCATGATCACTCATCTTTTAAACTTAAAGGAGCCAATTCGTATGGTTGATGCTTTAAAAGGTTACTCCCTGGATTATGATCTGCGTATTTGATGCAATGGCAGCCTTAAGACACATTTTTTATGCGAGATGAGGGGAATATTCCCTTTAGGGGATTATTATTCCGAGCTGTAGCATGTTAATACCAATCTTAAAAGGTTTTTAGACTCTTTGGAACTGCTGACTGAAATCGGAAAATTCCTAACAAAACAGCACTTCCTAGGACCTCAATAAGTTGGACTTTTAGAATATCCGCGTGCAGCTTCCATGATACAGAAAAAAAAAAGTTGACGAGCACAGAACCCTAGAACACAAGTCTACACCATCAAGCCGAATGGGTGAGAAAGGATAAATAACCATTGTGGTATCAACGTTTTCTATGAAGTTGGTCCGAAATTCCAAATAAGGAGAAGGCATACTTGGAGGCCTGTTTGGCGGCTCGGGCGCAATGGAGAACTTCTTGTAATTCGACAGTATTTGGCAGATTTCTGTGGGTCGCAGCCATCGATTCTGAGCTTCCTGCAGTATCTGGGGGATATCTGCGAATTAACAGCGACATCAGTCAGTCAGTAACCAACAACAGTAGTAACTCACTCAAAACTCGCCTTCATTAACACTCTATCATGCCGTCTAGGTTTCGTTCATGCTCCGACTAGTTTTCCTAATCCAGCCCCCGAATCAACTGCGAGTCTACAGAAGGCGCTAGAAACAAATTCTAAATTCTAAACCCACAGAAACGAAGCGGCCTCCAAAAATTCGCAACCCAGGGGAATCGCTCGAAGGCGTAGCCCTAAATCTCCCCGCACGGCCCCACAAAAACCCTGATAAAATCACCGAAAACTTCCGCCAGCGAACCGGCAAAACCCCGCGAAATCCCTAGACGGGCGTACGGATCAACCGCCGCAGTAGCACAGGGGCGAATCCGCACCTGGGGGCTGGTTGGACAGCCCGTACTTGTGCATCTCCGCCATGCGATGATCCGGCCGGGTCCCTTCCGCCGCTCCTCAGTCGTCGTCACTCCTCCCCGCTCCAATCGCTCGCTTCCCGAGGGGGATATGGGGGGGAATTTTTATCCGGGCAGCGGCGGGGCGGCTTCACGGGATTCTTCGGCTCGGGGCAGGGCGCCGTCGGATTGGAATATTTTGCTTCGGGGGGAGAGAGTGAGGGGGGGGGAGGAAAAAGGCAGCGGAGCCGCGGAAGGCTGTGCGAAGGCTGTGGGGAAATGACGCGGTTGCCCCGGCTTGGACGGCGGTCTGGGCCTGTGGGTTAGGTGGGGCTCCCGTCGTCGCTAGCGCTGAACTCTGGTTAGGATCGCGGAACCCGGGCGCCGGGAAGAGAAGGGTCGCGGAACCCGACCCGAGCCCGCGGTTGGTCGTTTGCTGCCCGCGGTGGCCGCCGCGGCTGACGACGGGTCTGACGGCGACGCGACTAGCGGGGCTGAAGTTACCGTGCTGCCCCTCCCGGGTTAAGGACCACGTAGTCATGGTTTTGGGTGGGGGGGTGGGGGGCTGGGGGGGGGGTGTTTCTTGCGGGATAAAGCGGGTTTGGGATTGCCCTCCGCATGATCATGGACCACGTGCACCGCATGCTGCGTCATGCGCGCATTTCGGTATCTAATGTGCATAGGTGCGTATGATTAGCATTTCTTTTGCCATTTTGAGTGAAAGAATGTTTGCATGTAGGGCCTATCTACTATTCCGAGATGTTCAGCGGGACTTGAGCTAGCTCTCTAGAAATGGATACTACTCCCTCCGATTTCTAAATATAAGTCTGTATAAAATTATATATGAAGCAAAATAAGTGAATCTACACTCTAAAATATGTCTATATACTTCCGTATGTAATTTTTATTGAAATCTAAGACTTATATTTAGAGACGGAGGGAGTATTTTTCTTTATCGGAAAAAAAGTCATGGCGGTGGGGGGGGGGGGGGGGGGGGGTCAGTTGTGGCCGTCGAGGATGATCGCTATTTAGCGGAGGCGTTGTGGGTCAGATCATGACCATGCTAGCACAAATGTTAAATCATTAGAGCAGTCAAAAGGAATACACGGTCAAAACCATTATCTTAATTGGGAAGCTTCTGGTGTCTATTTTAGGGGAAATGACACATCAAATTTTCAGCTGCAACTTCCCACCTGATGGGGACATATACTAGGGTAACAGGCCTAACCCGCAGACCCTGCCCTAGGACATCATACACTTTATACTGGGCCCCAGGGCCAGACCAACATTTAGATGCTCTGCTACCAGATGTTCACTCAAAAGGTACCAACCACTCGGAGGGTAGCGCTCCATTCAACCGGCCTTCTTCACTCGACTGAGTCTGTCAACACTCGGGCAAAGAAAACCAGGAGACCTCCCGGAATCTCGACGGTCAGGATGTGCATCCACCCTTATCAAGTGTAGTTAATACACCCGTTACCAGTAACGGACACCCTTAAACCCTTTGGTAATGACAGCATTCATGAGGCAGAGGCGCACTCTATATAAGCCCCCTTGCTCTGTGGAAAGGGTTCACAATCCATTATAATCCATACACTCCAATCAATCAGTTCCAGAGCACCGAGACATAGGGCTATTACCTCCACCGCGAGGGGCCTGAACTCGTAAATCCAAGTGTAACAGCTGCGCTGTGGCTAGGCTCTGCCCTCTAATTCGGACCCCTATACACTATTGTCAGACTTATAGCCATGATAGTTGGCGCCCACCGTGGGGTTAGCGCCTAGCGACTTCCGGCGTAGTTGCGATTTTTCCACCTTCATCATGGTTTCTGACGGCACACTGACACTTGGCGGCGAGATCCGTTTCAGCGCCCTCAGCTTCATCGTTGATGGTTGAGCGTGGCTCCAAGAGGCCCCGCTGGACATCGAGGCGCTGCATGTCCGTGGCGCAGCGCATTTCCGCGCGAGCACGTTGGGCGTTCTCCTTCGACAGCTATCAGTCCCATACCATTTGGCATCTCTCCGCTCCGCTGGCCGTCGTCGCAAGCGTTCTGGGCGCTCGCGGCTCCAGCGGTGGATCAGGCATGCGGTGGCCCTTCAGGTTGCGACCCCCGCAAATCGCGTTGATCGAGCCCAACAAGCCCGTCCTCGACTTGTTCGCCTCCCTTCATGGCGACTCGGACAATGGATCTGAGTGCGAAGCAGTGACCCCGCTGCAGAGGTGCTGATGGCCAATTCCGCCATGTCCCCCTTGGTATACCCACGATGGTGCGGGGGGCGATGGCCCGTCGCAAGACGACATCGGCAACGGCGAGAACCGCCGCAACGACGAGTACTACCCCGAGCCTCTCTCTCAGCAGCAGAGGGAGGACTTGCAGCACAAGGACAAGCAGGCCCTTCGGACACCCATCATCGGGGCGACTCCCAAGGCTCAGGCCTTGGAAGCCATGCGCCAAGCCAATTTGCCTGAGCGCACTCGTCTGGAGGAGCTCTAGAAGTCACTCGAAGCACAAGCGTGCCGGCAACAACAACTCAGCTTCAGTCGACGACAACGACAGTTGTTTTCGAGTGACCAGCAGTGAAACTACCAGGTGAGGGAGTCCTGGATTAGGGGGTCCTGGGGCATCCAGACTATGGTACGTGGGCTGGACTGATGGACTGTGAAGATGCAAGACCGAAGACTCCCACCCGTGTCCGGACGGGACTCTCCTTGGCGTGGAAGGCAAGCTTGGCGTCCCAATATGAAGATTCCTTTCTCTGTAACCAACTATGTACAACCCTAGTCCCCTTCGGTGTCTATATAAACCGGAGGGTTTAGTCCGTAGAGAGAGAGAACAATCATAATCAGATAGGCTAGACTTCTAGGGTTTTAACCATTATGATCTCGTGGTAGATCAACACTTGTAACCCCTATACTCATCAATATTAATCTAGCAGGACGTAGGGTTTTACCTCCATCAAGAGGGCCCGAACCTGGGTAAACATTGTGTTCCCTGTCTCCTGCTACCATCAACCTCAGACGCACAGCTCGGGACTGATGACCCACAAGTGTAGGGGATCTATCGTAGCCTTTTCGATAAGTAAGAGTGTCGAACCCAACAAGGATCAGAAGGAAAATGATAAGCGGTTTTCAGCAAGGTATTCTCTCCAAGCACTGAAATTATTGGTAACAGATAGTTTTGTGATAAGGTAATTTGTAATGGGTAGCAAGTAATAAAAGTAAATAAGGTGCAGCAAGATGGCCCAATCCTTTTTTTAGCAAAGGACAAGCCTGGACAAACTCTTATATAAAGGAAAGCGCTCCCGAGGACACATGGGAATTATCGTCAAGCTAGTTTTCATCACGCTCATATGATTCACGTTCGGTACTTTGATAATTTGATATGTGGGTGGACCGGTGCTTGGGTACTGTCCTTACTTGGACAAGCATCCCACTTATGATTAACCCCTATTGCAAGAATCCGCAACTACAACAGAAGTATTAAGGTAAACCTAACCATAGCATGAAACATATGGATCCAAATCAGCCCCTTAGGAAGCAACGCATAAACTAGGGTTTAAGCTTCTGTCACTCTAGGCCCAAACAATGGTGAAGTGTCATGTAGTCGACGTTCACATGACACCACTAGAGGAAAGACAACATACATCTCATCAAAATATCGAACGAATACCAAATTCACATGACTACTTATAGCAAGACTTCTCCCATGTCCTCAGGAACAAACATAACTACTCACAAAGCATATTCATGTTCATAATCAGAGGGGTATTAAATATGCATAATGGATCTGAACATATGATCTTCCACCAAGTAAACCAACTAGCATCAACTACAAGGAGTAATCAACACTACTAGCAACCCACAGGTACCAATCTGAGGTTGGATACAAAGATTGGATACAAGAGATGAACTAGGGTTTGAGATGAGATGGTGTTGGTGAAGATGTTGATGGAGATTGACCCCCTCCCGATGAGAGGATCGTTGGTGATGACGATGATGATGATTTCCCCCTCCCGAAGGGAAGTTTCTCGGGCAGAACAGCTCCGCCTGAGCCCTAGATTGGTTCCGCCTCTTGGCGGCGGAGTTTCTTCTCGAAAGCTTGCTTACTATTTTTTCTCGGACGAAAGACTTCATATAGCAGAAGATGGGCACCGGAGGCCTGCCAGGGGGCCCACGAGGCAGGGAGGCGCGCCCAGTGGGGTAGGGCGCACCCCCACCCTCGTGGACAGGGTGTGGGCCCCCTCTGGTGGATTCTTTCGCCAGTATTTTTTATTAATTCCAAAAATAACTCCCGTGAAGTTTCAGGACTTTTGGAGCTGTGCAAAATAGATCTATAATATTTGCTCCTTTTCCAGCCTAGAATTCCAGCTGCGGCATTCTCCCTCTTCATGTAAACCTTGTAAAATAAGAGAGAATAGGCATAAGTATTGTGACATAACGTGTAATGATAGCCCATAATGCAATAAATATCGATATAAAAGCATGATGCAAAATGGACGTATTAGGGACCCCCTACCTGAGATCCGCCGGTTTTGACACCGACATTGGTGCTTTCATTGAGAGTTCCGCTGTGTCATCGCCAAGAGGTTCGATGGCCTCGTCAATCATCCACAACAACATTGTCCAGGGAGAAACCTTCCTCCCCGGACAGATCTTCGTGTTCGGCGGCTTCGCACTGCGGGCCAACCCGCTTGGCCATCTAGGGCAGATCGATAGCTACGCCCCTGGCCATCAGGTCAGATTTGGAAGCTTGAACTATGTCGCGGACATCCGCGGAGACTTGATCTTCAACGGATTCGAGACCACGACAGTAGTCGCTCCCTGTCACCACAATGAACATGACTTAAATCTGCCATCAAACTACACCCAGGAGATAGAACCTGCAACTGCTCCGGCTCTAGATCCGGAGCAGGCCACGCCATCCGAGGATGGGAGGCTCAACCCCGCCATGGAGGCCACAGACTCAGCGACATTGGAGCCGCACACAGACCCAACATCAAGTGAATCTATGTTGCCAGAACCTCGGACATGTTTCCGACTACGGGTTCCAAAGCATGTGCGTCCGCGCACGACGAGCTTGATCGGGCGTCGATCGTTGAATTCAGCTCCGCGGACATCTTCGGGCACTCGCCCTTAGGCGATGTGCTAAACTCATTAAAAACACTCACCCTAGCGGGGGACTCACGACCGAATTATATCCGGTTCGAACTAGAGGTTGATGACGAATTTCGCTTCCCACCCCCGCCCACTTAATAGCCACTATCGAAGACTCAACTAACATGCTCGCTTACGGCTTCCGACGACATCGACGGTATGGACGACGATGCCGGAGAAGAAGAGGCCCAAAACCCACCGTTCACCGGACGTGGGATGGCCACTTCCTCGTATCACGTATACATGGTGGATGCACCAAAAGAGAATAGCGGCGATGACAAGGAAGATCCAGTCGAGGATAAACCTCCCGAGATACAACCAAAGCGTCGGCGTCAGCGGCGCCGCTCTAAGTCACGCCGCAACAAAGATGGCAACACCGGCACAGGAGAAGATAACACTCCGGACGGTGCCGAAGACAATGAAGACCCCGTTGATGCAACTTCCGAACAAGATGAACGGGAAGACGGGCAAGTTAGCCCTGATGAACAGGCCACACACGAAGACTCGGAGGACTGCAATTATCTTTCGCTCTCCGAGGATGAGGCGAGCCTCGGCACCGAGGATTTTATCGTGCCCGAGGAACCTCTCAAGCAGGAGCGCTTCAAACGCCAGCTAATAGCCACTGCAAGGATCCTAAAAAAGAAACAGCAGCAGCTTCAAGCTGATCAAGATCTGCTCAATGATAGATGGACTGATGTCCTGGCAGCCGAAGAATACGGCCTCAAGCGCCCAGCCAAAAGTTACCTGAAGTGCAAATTGCTACCTCAGTTCGATGACGAGGCGCGGGAGCCCGTACCATCATTGCGCAATGCGGCTGACCGACCAGCACGCGGTCGGGATAAAGCGACAACTCAAGCCGAACATAAAACAGCTCGGGGACACACATATGACCTACGGCAGGACTCGGACGGTAGAGCAGGTCAGAACAGATCAATCTATGGATCACGGGGACGTGCCCCGACACGCGATAATGACTATCTAGCCGAATGCAATAGCCATACTCACGCCCGGGCCGAGAACCGCAGACGGACTCTATCCGAACTACGTCGCGATGTGGCCCGATACAGAGGTACCGCTCACCCACTTTGCTTCACCGACGAAGTAATGGACCACGAATTCCCAGAAGGGTTTAAACCCATAAACATCGAATCATACGATGGAACAACAGATCCCGCGGTATGGATTGAGGACTTTCTTCTCCATATCCACATGGCATGCGACGATGATCTCCACGCCATTAAATATCTACCACTAAAACTAAAGGGACCAGCTCGGCATTGGTTAAACAGCCTTCTGGAGAACTCCATTGGCAGCTAGGAAGACTTGGAAGATGCCTTTTGTGATAACTTCCAAGGTACATATGTCCGGACACCAGATGCCGATGACTTAAGTCACATCATCTAGCAGCCTGGAGAGTCAGCCAGAAAGCTCTGGACTAGGTTCTTAATTAAAAAGAACCAAATTGTCAATTGCACGGACGCCGAAGCCCTCGCGGCCTTCAAACACAGCGTCCGGGAAAAATGGCTCGCTTGCCACCACGGTCAAGAAAAACCAAAATCCATGACAGCCCTTACCGCTCTAATGACCCACTTTTGCATGGGAGAAGACAGCTGGCTCGCTCATAGGAGCAACGCGCCAGCAACCTGGGCACTTCCGAAGTCTGAGACGGCAACGGAAAGCCACGACGCAATAAACACAAGCGTCGTAATAATGACAAAATAATGCAAGACACAACAGTTAACGCTGGATTCAGCGGCTCCAAGCCCGGTCAGCGGAAAAGCCATCCAAGGCAAATATAGACGGACCATCCAACCTCGATAAGGTATTGGATCGGCCCTACCAGATTCATGGCACCCCCGATAAACCAACTACTCATACTAACAGAAGATGCTGAGTCTTCAAACAAGCTGGCAAGCTAAAAGCCAAACACAAGGGGAAGGGACCACCCAGTGACAACAATGACGAAGAGACTCGCCAGCCGAATACTGGGGTTCAAAAGAAATTCCCCCTGAAGTGAAAACCGTAAATATGATATATGCGACGCACACCCCTACAGGGGAGCACACGCGCGCACCACGGGACATATACGCCATAGATCGGGTTCCCCCATAAATTAGACATACCCATCCCGAAGGATCGGCAGCTCTGATCATCGATCCAGTTATCGATGGGTTCCATCTCACGAAAGTCCTTATGGATGGCGGCAGTAGCCTTAATCTACTGTATCGAGACACTGTCCACAAAATGGGCATTGATCCTTATAGAATCAAACCCGCCACAACAATCCTCAAGGGAGCAGTACCCGGCGTAGAAGCTCACTGCACGGGCTCCGTCACACTGGAAGTCATTTTCGGTTCGCCAAACAACTTCCGAAGCGAGTACTTGACCTTTGATATTGCCCCGTTCCACAGTGACTACCATGCACTAATGGGGCATACCGCTTTTGCTCAATTCAATGCGGTCATACTCTATGCCCTCGCAAAACTTCAAATGCCCGGTCCACGCGGCGTCATAACAATAAATGGAAATACGGGACACTCCTGCCGAACAGGGGATTGCACTACAGCCATTACAGCCGAAGCACAAAGCGGCCTCGTCAAGCCGCACAATTCATCAGCCATTAAGCCGCCGGTTCCCATTAAATGGAACCAATCTGTCTCGGAGCAGGACTAGCAGTCCAGCCTCCGTCGTTCGCCTCACAATCACGCGAAGTTTATACCGCGCATGCATACTTATGCACTTAAGATACCCTGGCCATCGACGGAGGCACAATACGGGCAAGCCTACAAGCACTCCCATTTCCTCCTTTTCATTTCTAACTATTCCTTTTTATCTTATCACAGGTGACGCAAAATATCGGTCATCTCACAGACTCTTTCGGAGTTCGGCTTCATACACTTACCCCAAGGTTGTTCCTGTTAAAGGAATCCTTTAACCGAGGCAAGGCGGCGCAGACGTGCGACAGGAGGTCCAAATAATTTTGTAGCGCACTCTCTATTTTGAGCCTGTAGAAATGCCTTCTCCCTTAGCCTTCGACCACCGGCACATCAAATAGCCTGGGTCGTGGCATTATCATTTGTATAATGGCAATTGACATATCGATCAGATCCCAGTGAACATAATCCATACCCAGTATTCGCTTTTTCCTAAAAAAAGCTGAATTTCTCTGGTTGTTTCACACTTGCACCTCGGCACGGGTTGCCAGGGGCTCGATATGGGAACAAATGAATTGCCGACCAGTCTGAACAACTTTATAGCACACTTCGGCGTCGCGAGTTTGGCCTTATATGCATCAGCTCCGAATCATGTCTTTGGTCAATAGTTGGGTTGCCCGGCTCCTGTGCTTACTACCTTATGTTCCACTATATCGGCTAGGGTAGTAAAGGGAGAACTACTGTGATTGTGTCCCGGTTTATCCGGATGTGCACCTCAGTGGAGAAAGCCGAAAACTGACTGTCATGATGCGGCGAGAACTGGTCAACCACTCAATGACTTATTAGAATCTTTCGTGATTCCTCCTGTATTACATGAAGGACCGTTCTTCTAGTCACTCATGTAATGCACCGTATTCGGATGACTGCGTACATACCAGGGGCTATATCATAGACCCACCGTGAAACTCCTATGGCTAAGTGAAAGTGCTAAAGCCCTATAGTCCGATTGCCTAGTTCGCCACATTGACACCTCCTTCACGGACCAAGACGTTGGATCAAGAGTGATCAAATGCTTTTCCGAACACCCCCGTATTTTATGCGAGGGGGCTGAAGCCGACGACTGGAAAACTTTCAGATTATACAAAAACGGCCGCACAGGAGGAGCCACAACTTCTAGGCATAATCTTAAAATATAATAAATTTGTTTTTACAATCTCAATACATTTCACTCGAACATCATATCTTTCGAGAACTGACCCTTTATCAAGCGGGCACCCTCTAAGACATCCTCAAAATAATACTCTGGCGTATGATGCTCCTTGCCCTCGGGTGGACTTTTCGCTGCAACATGGGTGGCCTTCATCTTCGCCCAGTAAGTCTTCACACAAGCAAGGGCCATCCGTGCACCTTCAATGCACGTGGACCACTTAACAGCGTCGATACGTGGCACCGCATCACCTAGTCGATGTACCGAACCGAAATAACTCTTCGGAATTGGCTCAGTTGGCCACAACCAGACTACAATGTCCTTCATGGCAGAGCTAGATATCTTGTGGAGCTCGGCCCACTGGGCCATCTTTTTGTTCAGTAACAGTGGGCACTTTGGCATGCCGAATTGTGACCAAAAAAGCTTCTCCGTTGCATGCCCTTCCCGCGCTTCGTAAAACTGCACCGCACCGGAGGCACTCTTCGGCAAGTCCAAAAAGGCGCCTGGGGAGCTCCACATCTGATTAAGCGGGGCATACTTCGGATCACCAAACTTAGTCTGTAATAAGAAAGGCTTACCGGCCGCTATCTCCCTAGCTTGCCGGATCTCTTCCCGAGCCATTCTAGACTCGGATCGTGCTTCTCTTGCCTCTTGTAATGCCTTGTCAAGATCGACTACTTTGGCCTTGTTATCCTTCTCGAGGAATTCACACCGAACATTGGCTTCCTTCAGCTCGCGCGCCATAGTGGCCATTCTCTCCTCACAGTGGCGCTGCGCGGCCTGTCCGGCTGCTAATTCATCAGCTGCCTTCTTGGCACCCACATTACTTATCCGAGCTTGCTCCTTAGCTCGGGCAAGTTCAGCCCGAAGGGTCTCAACCGCGACAGCACCATCTGTAGATACGCATGTCTCAGAACATAATTCTAGCTTCGTGCCTGTGTTACTATACATATTCTAACACATACCTTGCGCCTCGTCGAGGCGCCTGTTAATAAGCATGATGTTGTTATCCGTCACATCAAGCTTATGCTCCAAACCTGCAACCTCCGTAGCGTGGGTAGTCTTCATGGAGGTAACAGCCTGTGTTTCCGGTCATTAGATTATTACATGAGAACATCTTTTTCGAACCTTTGATTGCCTACCTTTGGGTGCCAACCAGAGTCTCAGGGGCTACTATCTATACACAGGTGCATTTTTGCGTATAAAGCACAATAAAAAATATAACATTACATACCTCAAAGCCTCTTAGAAGGCCCATGAAGGCTTCATTCAATCCACTTTTCGCGGAAAGAATCCTCTCAACCACCATACCCATCAAGGTATGATGATCATCTGAGATTGACGAATACCATAACATGTCTGTCAGTGTATCCGGCGCATCCGGATTCTTGGAAGCAGCTGTGGCAGTACGGACTCCCTTCGACAGGGTATGTTTACGCGACCCTAGAGTCGTCTCCGGCTGTAAACCGGATAGTCCGGAGCCTTTATTGTTAACCCTTGTAGGGACCACACACTTCGGACTCCGGGCGGCCGAAGTTTCACCTTGGGGCGCTGGTTCCATTATCCCCCGATCGGGAGAGACCCTTCGGGACGACACCTCGACATCGTCCGCCCCGTTGGGCGAGGAAGCTTGTGGAGGCGTTTCAATTTCCATCATCTCGGGTAAAAGGTCCCGCGAGGAGGAGGATTGTTGAGAAAGACTGTGTGCCGGACTACAAAACGCACATTCTAGATGTTACCTTTACAAAGAGAAAAGGAACGAGGTATGTTTAAAATATCTTTGTTCACTTACAATTCGGCTGGAGGCTTGTCCTTCCGAAGGGATTGTGCAACAATAAAACCTTCCGAGCCTGAACCACCCGACAGGGGCGTTTTGCCCCGCTTAGGAGCCCTTACCTCCCAACTCTCGGAGGCGGCCCTTTTCTTACCATAGGAAGAAGGGATGTCAGCTTCTCCTTCCCTTTTGTCTTTGGAAGAGGGAGCCCTAGTCTCCCCAGACACAGTGTGTGGTTTGCCTTCAGGATGGAAGCCGCCTTTGGCTCCCCCGCTCTTCTCATTCTCCTCTTCCACCGGCGCCTGGTATGGCGCCAGGACCAGCATCCTTGCTAGTATGGGGCTAGCTGAGTCTTCGCGAAGAGGAGCCGAACACCTAATTCACTCCAATTTCTTTATCCGGCCCTGGAAGAAGATGGTTTTCTCAGCACCTTATTATAAGATGCGTATCTAAGCTGTGTTCGAGAATCGAGTGCTTACCGAGGTATCTGGATGATTGCAGTCAAGGCCGATGTTCTCTGTAGTATCTGGCCACTATTTTCGTTTCCTGAAAAATAACTTCCACATTCCTCTGTGCGTTGCACCGAAGAAGTGATGAAGGGTTCGTGGTCCTTCTAGATTAAACTCCCACATACGGAGGGGCCATCTTCGGCACGGGAGGACCCGACGGACTAGCATTACTTGAATCACGTCGATGAGTTCGGTGTTCTTCTCAAGGAGACTCCAGATGCGGCTCTATAGAGTCTGCACTTCATCGGTTGATCCCCAATCCAACCCCTTATTAACCCATGATGCCACTTGAATTGGAGGGCCAGATCGGAGCGCAGGTATAGACGCCCACTTGGTGCCATGGGGTTCAATGATGTAAAACCATTCCCGTTGCCATAAGTCGGAAGATTCTGTGAAGGATCCTTTTAGCCAGGGAGCATTGATAAGTTTACCCACTGTCGGTGTCAAAACCGGCGGATCTCGGGTAGGGGGTCCCGAACTGTGCGTCTAAGGCGGATGGTAACAGGAGGCAGGGGACACGATGTTTACCCAGGTTCGGGCCCTCTTGATGGAGGTAATACCCTACGTCCTGCTTGATTGTTCTTGATGATATGAGTATTACAAGAGTTGATCTACCACGAGATCAGAGAGGCTAAACCTTAGAAGCTAGCCTATGGTATGATTGTCTGTTGTCCTATGGAACAAGACCCTCCGGTTTATATAGACACCGAGGGGGCTAGGGTTACACAAGGTCAGTTACAAAGGAGGAGATATACATATCCGTATTGCCTAGCTTGCCTTCCACGCCAATTAGAGTCCCATCCGGACACGGGACGAAGTCTTAAATCTCGTATCTTCATAGTCCAACAGTCCGGCTGTCTGGAGACCCCCTAATCCAGGACTCCCTCAGTAGCCCCTAAACCAGGCTTCAATGACGATGAGTCCGGCACGCAGTGTTGTCTTCGGCATTGCAAGGCAGTTCCTCCTCCGCATACACCATGGAAGAGTTTTGAATACAAGGATAGTGTCCGACCCTGCAAAATAAGTTCCACATACCACTGTAGAGAGAATAATATTTCCACAAATCTAATCTGCTGACACGTTTTGACAGCACGACATCACGCCATGGCCCGGCCATTATTCGAACCGTTTTTCTCAACCAGCTCCGCACATAACGCGAGGCGGTTTTCTTGACACGTCTTGTCAAAGCAGAGATCGTGTCCCACTTATCACGGGATTCTCATCAATACAGACATGGGTAACCCAACCGTGCCTGTTGGTATGACTCCTAGATCTTAGGCAAGTCCCAAACGGCCACGAGGATAACGCTTGATATTCACCCTCTTTATAAAGGGGACGGGGCTTTTTCTTTTTTTCCTCTCGTGCTCAATCGAATCCTTCCCCTGCCTCGAGTTCTAACACCCAAAGCTCCGGTCAGGTGCTTTGGACCTTCAACTATGTCCGGATCCAACCTTCAAGGTCGGTGGATGCCTTCCTCCGTCACAGAGGAGGACATCAAGAAGTCGAGAGAGGCCAGATATCTGACCGGCGAAATTTCGCATAGGCTGCCTGCCCGAGGGCAGGTCGTCCCTACTCCTGAACCCAACGAGAGTGTTGTGTTCATCTCCCACTTCCTCTGAGGACTAGGCCTCGCTTTGGATCCCTTTGTTAGGGGTCTTATGTTCTACCATGGGCTGGATTTTCACGATCTGGCCCCGGATTCCCTTCTTCACATCTCGTCATTTATTGTTGTATGTGAGGCCTTCCTCCGCATTACCCCTCACTTCGGCCTGTGGCTCAAGACCTTCGATGTGAAGCCAAAGATAATCAAGGGGCGGCACGCAGCGTGCGGAGGTGCTTTAATAAGCAAAATCGCTGACGCTCCATGGCCGGAGGGTTCCTTCCCAAAGGTGTCCGTATTGTGGCAGTGGGAGTGGTTTTACATCACAGCTCCCTGAAGTGCCAAGTGGGTAGTTGTCCCCACCTTTCGCTCGGGCTCCCCACCGCAACTAATGTCATGGATCAACAGGGGCTGAGCTGGGGTCCAGCAAAGGACGTGCCAATACCGCAGAGCCATATCCGAGATCTCTTTGAGAGAGATTTCAGCCTGGTTATGGTAATGCAAGTTATGCTAGTTCGTCGAGTCTAGCCTTGCAAACGCTGGCCCCTCCGCATGTGGGAATTCAACCCGAAAGGACCGCGAGCTATTCAGCATTTCCTCGGCATTACGCTCGAAGAGATGTACAAATTGTTCTTCGGACCCCAAATAGAGTGTCCGGACACCACCGAGGACGTGGGTCTGAGCTGCAACCGCCCTGCTGCCCAAGTAACTAATCCTATGTCGAACCTACTGTCCTTTTATTTATCATGACATCATTCTAAAAAGCCACTCTTTGACCAGGACTGGATAACAAAGGTGATGATGATCAGGTGTTCGCTCCCCTTCCTGAGGGCTTGGACAATCCGGTACTGGACAAGATGCTCGAGCCGGCGCCTTATCCGGTGCCCTCAAAGGAAGATGATGGGGGGAATAGAGAGGGCGAAAGCGGGCCTCACTCGCTACTTATTCTAGCCGGGGGAATGAGCGCCTCCACGAGGGAGGACAACCAAAGGGAAGAATCTAACATTCTCTCTCCCTGGGGAAGGAAGAGGACTACCTCTGAAGATCCAGAAACTAAGGTTTCCAAACGGGAGAAGAAATCTTCATCAGAGGGTCCTGCCTCGGAGGGTATTCTTGCCGCACAATGTCCGCGCGGGGATCAGCCCTCTACCGATCTGTAAGTAATCGAAAAGTACTTAATAGTGGAAACATCCTACCTTACTTCCAAAGACAATAACCGATGCTTATAAATTGTAGTCCGGATCGTAGCCCTTCTCGATAGAGTTCGCCTTCGGGGGATCTTCTTCCGGAGATGATGGAGAGCGAAACGCCTCCCCCTGACACCCCGCCTCATGAAGCGGGCGACCTTTAAGTGTCGTCGCGAAGGGTATCTCCGGATCCACTAAGGCCAGAGGATAACCCTTTGGCTACCCGGAATCCCCAATATCCGGCTCCTAAGGAGAGCGACAACAAGGGTCCGGAACCATACAGTGTGCGGTCGGACGCGCTGAAGGATCTTCTGGGGTAAGCAGCCGTCTCGGAAGCACATCGTATGCTAATGGGTACGGTAATTGAAAGGATTTCATCCGCTGAAAGCGGTTTGCATGAAGCCATTATGAGTCTGCTGAAAGGCTTTGAGGTACGTGAAATAGTGTATGTTTTTGATAGTACCATACACGTTAGGTGTGCCTTATGCAGATAGTAGCCCCTGAGACTCTGGTTGTCGTCGAAAACGGCGGCAAACAGAGGATCATAGTCCCAGGTAATAACCAGACCCCCTTTATGTGCAGGTGGCTGAAGCTCCGGTGGCTAGCCGGACTGATGGGTTTGCCAAGCTAAAGCGGCAACTTGATGCGGCAGATGCCGACATCGTGCTTGTCAACAAGCGGCTTGACGAGGCACAGGGTAAGTGGTTTTTCCGGTGATCAACACATAGTAAGAGGAGCATGATGCCAGTATCTTTAATATGTTATGACTGCAGATGGAGCTGCCACCGTGGAGACCCTTCGGGCGGAGCTTGCCCGAGCCAAGGAGCAAGCAATGAGTAGCAATGCGGCTACTCTAAAGGCGGCCGAAGAGTTAAGGGCCTAATAGGCCGCGCATTGCGAGAGCAAGGAAAAAATAGCCAAGATGGCTGTAGAGTTAAAAGATGCAACTGATCGTTACCTGCTTCTTGAAGAAGAAAACCGGGCAAAGGCGACGGACCTGGAGAAGGCCCTGGTGGCTGCCAAGGAAGCCCGCTCCAAAATTAGAGCGACTAAGGAGCAGCTGAATCAAGCTACAGATATCGTGTCTGGGAAGCCCTTCTTTTTGCGGACTAAGTTCGGAGATCCGAAGTATGCTCCTCTGGACCGGCTATGGAGTTCTGCGGACGCCTACGTGGATTTGGCTGCAAGTGCTGCTGATGCGGCCGAGTACTTCAAGGATCAGAAAGGTCCCGAAGTGGAAAAGTTGTTCTGGTCACAGTTTCACGCTCCAGTCCGTCCGCTGCTGTTGAATGAGCGAATGGCCAAGTGGGCCGAGCTCCATAGGTTGTCCGGACTTGCCATGAGGTCCGTTGTGGATCACCTATGGCCGGGAGGGCCAAGGCCGAATAACTACTTTAGTTTAGCGCAACAATTCCTTGGTGTTGTGCCACGCCTCGATGCTGTAAAGAGATCGACATGCATAGAGGGTGCGCGGATGACCTTTGTTCGTGTCAAGACATACTGGGCGGAGATGGAGGCCACCACTGTTGCGACACAGGGTTCGGCCGTAGGCCGAGTGGCTGTCGAGCACTACTTTGAAGAAGTTCTTGAAGGCGCTCGTTCGATAGAGGCTCAGTGCTCGAAGAATATTATGTTCTAGTGGCATGTATTCCCATTGTAAAAACAATGTTTTATTGAATTATCAAGGCTGTATTTATACTTTTGCCCGAAAGTACTATGATGCCTCCTGTGCGGCCGTTTATGTATGTATATAACCTGAAAGTTTGCAATCGTCGGCTTCTGCCCCCACACATATAATGCGGGGGTGTTCGCAGAAAATGCATATCCACACTTGATCCAACGTCTTGGTCCGTTAAGGAGGTGATAGCACAGCGAACGAGGCAATCAGACTATATTGCTTTAACACTTTCACTTAGCCATAGGAGTTTGATGGTGGGGCTACTATATAGCCCCTGGTACTTCTGCGCTCCCCCGAATACGGGGCGCGTATGTACATGACCGGGAAACGACCCTTCGTTAATCCGAAGGAATCCCGAAGATTCCAATGAGTCATCGAGTGGCTGACCAGTCTCTTGCTATATCATGACAGTCAGTTTTCGGCTTTCTCTACTGAGGTGCTTATCCAGATGAACCAGGGCACAATCGCAGTAGTTCTCCCAGTGCTACCTTAGCCGATATAACGGAATGTAAGGTACCAAAACATGGGAGCCAGGCAAACCAAACATTTGACCAAAGACATGATTCGGAGCTGATGCATATAGGGCGAAACTCGCGACGCCGAACACTCCCTAAGGTATTCGGTCTTCATAACATATACCGGGCTAAAAAATGCCCTTAATAAGAAACCCCATGTGTCCAGGTACATGCAAAATCCTGACATGGCCACATGCCAATAACGCCAGCATCCTTCTCGGTTGTGCGGAGTATCCGAAGGATGTGAGCAACAAGAGATAGTAAAAAAGGTTTACACAGGGTCTGAATCTAAAAAGAAACCTTTGGGCGGGTCCCTGCTGCACGTCTGCGCCTGTGTCTCCATTGTGTCGTGTCCTGGACGGGTGTAGCACGATTGCCATCTGTAAAAGGAAAGAACTTAGGTTAAAGTTGTCATGCCAAAAAGAAGAATTGGTTATGATCAATGAACTACCAAAATTCAAGAGAAGCCTAGTTGAGACGGGCTGGCCCTGATTACACGCGGGAAGCCCCTGGTATCGTTTATGAGGGTTTGATCATCAAACCAATCTCATGTATATATGATGGAACGCCGGATTCGTTTAACCGTGTCTGTGGTCTTGACGGCCTGCCATTTTTTCTAGTTGGTGAGGTCGTCTAGTTTGCGGCTGTTAGAGCTGCCGCATCCTCTTCCGTACGTAAGAAACGTTTGGTATTTCCGCTAACTGAGATGATGCCACGTGGACCGGGCATCTTAAGCTTGAGAAAAGCATAATGCAGTATTGCGCTAAAACGAGCGAAAGCCGTTCTTCCGAGTAGTGCTTGATAACCACTTCGGAATGGGGCGATGTGAAAAGTTAACCTTTCACTTCGGAAGTTACCGGGAGAGCCGAATACCACCTCTAGTAGTAGAGAGCCCGTACAGCGGGCCTCTTGGCCTGGTATTACTCCCTTGAAGGTAGTATTACTGTGGCTTATTTGTGTCGGGTCTATCCCCATTTTGCGGACTATGTCCTGATATATCAGGTTTAGATCACTGCCGTCGTCCATGAGGACTCATGTGAAACGGTACCCATTTATTATTGGGTCTAACACCAAGGCCGTCAGTCCTTCGTGCTGGATATTTGTCTCGTGATCCCTATGATCAAAAGTGATCGGGCAGGCCAACCAGGGGTTGAACCTAGTGGTGACAGGCTCTATGGCGCATGTGCCTCGGAGTGCATGCTTGCTTCTCCTCTTTGTCACATGGATCACGTTTACTGTTTTAACCTCTGGTGGGAAATTTTTCTGTCCTCCGGCGCTTTGCTAGCGAGGTTCATCCTCGTCTTCGCTTGGTGTCTCTTCCCCTTTGTGTTCGGCGTTTAGCTTACCGGCCTGCTTGAAGACCCAACATTCTCTGTGGGTATGATTTGCAGGTTTGTCTGGGGTGCCGTGAATCTGACAGAGTTTGTCAAGAATTTTGTTTAGGCCAGATTGTCCTTCTCTGCTGCATTTGAAAGGCTTTTTCCGCTGACCTCGTCGGGAGCCCCTAAATCCGGTGTTTACCGTCGTGTTATCTGGGCTACCTTCTTTATTTTGACGCTTGTTTTTGTTGCGTCGTGGTTTACCATTGCCATCCCTGACTTCGGATGTGCTTGGTTCGCTGGTGCTGCTACGGGCCAACCAGCTGTCCTCGCCCGCACAAAAGCGGGTCATGAGGCTTGTTAGGGCTGCCATTATTCTCGGTTTTTCTTGGCCGAGGTGTTTGGTGAGCCATTCGTCTCGGACGCTGTGTTTAAAAGCTGCTAAGGCCTCGACGTCCGGACAGTCGACGATTTGGTTCTTCTTGGTGAGGAACCTGTTCCAAAGCTTTCGGGCGGACTCTCCAGACTGTTGGATTATATGACTTTCATCTGCATCCGGAGGTCGGACATAAGTCCCTTGAAAATTGGCCCGAAAAGCGTCCTCGAGACAACTCCCAATTGAGTTTTCGGGGATGCTTTTCAGCCAGTGCCGAGCTGGCCCTTTAAGCTTGAGGGGCAAGTATTTAATGTCATGGAGATCGTCTCCACGAGCCATATGAATATGGAGGATAAAGTCCTCTATCCAGACTCCAGGGTCTGTGGTCCCGTCGTATGCCTCTATGTTCACCGGTTTGAATCCCTCTGGGAATTCGTGATCCAGCACCTCATCAGTGAAACATAAGGGGTGTGCGGCACCCCTGTATTGGGATGTGCCATGGTGTTCGGACAGTTGTAGTATTCGGTGTTGGTTTTGTACCAGAGCGCGCTTCCTAGATCCATAGATGGATCTGGTCACGCCGGATTTTTGGCGCAAGTTCTCACGTAGATCGTGTATTGACTTATGCACGACTTTGTTAGCCGCTCTATCGCGTTCACAAGGTGGTGGATCCGGCCGGTTGGTCGTATCATTCTTCGGCTGTATGGGCTCTAATGGCTCATCATCGAATTCCGGTAATAGCTTGCGCTTTGGATAGATATTTTTGTGGTAACTTCCACCATACTTTGTTACTTTGTTCCACCTGTTGTTGAGCGTATCTTGTGCGACCTTAAGCCTTTGCTTCTGTTTCTTCAAGCTCCTCGCTGTGGCAATAAGCCTTCTGTAGAGGTTCTCTTGCTCCAAGTGCGTTTCCGGGATGATGTGTGCATCTTCGTCCGGACTGTTTTCTTCCCTAGACGGGGTTTGATGAGGCTTATCCTTGGCGGCGTCGTGTTCGGACGTCGGATTCGTACTATGTTTGCAGTTTGCATCTTGATCGTGCTCTGCCACCGGGGTGGTGCAGTCGTCGTTTCTTCTAGAGTCGACTGGACTGTTATTTCCTTTTGCGTTGTTATCGCTGTTTTTGCTATGGCGGGACTTAGAGCGGCGCTGCTGACGTCGGCGCTTGGGTTGCTTGGAGGGGGCATCCTCCGCTGTCTCTTTCGTCGTCCGCATCCCATTCTAGCCGGACATAGTTCGGCCAAGGTTCTCCTGACAGGGAAAGAGACCTTAATGAATTTAGCACATCTCCGAAAGGTGAGTGCTGAAAGATATCCGCGGAGGTGAACTCCATGATCGGCGCCCCGTCGGATTCGACGGGCACGGATGTAGGCGGCTCGGAGTCCATGGCTGGAGGTAAATCCAGTGGTTCTGCGACACGGTGATGAAGCTATGTACCTAGGGTAGGGTCATGGACCTGTCCAGCATACCCTCCCCAAGGACATCTTTACAAAGAATTAGAAGCAGTCGAAGAGAAATCATCATCCACTCGACCGCGGAGATGCGCTCATTCGACCACTTTGAAGACACTCGACCACCAGGAGATGAGGAACCCTCCACTCTGCAACGGTTAGGACTTAAACCATAGCATTATGAGCATTTATGACATTTTACTGTAGACGTTACCAGTAACGTCTTTCCTTTATGAGCATTGAACGCTGAGTAATGGAGGGGAGCTGGGGTCCTGGCACACTCTATATAAGCCACCCCCTCCTCTGGGACAGGGGTTCGCACTTTTTTGTAAACTCACACACACATATATAATCCAGTCGACCGCCTCAGGGCACCGAGACGTAGGGCTGTTACTTCCTCCGAGAAGGGCCTGAACTCGTAAAACTCGTGTGTACAAGTACTCCATAGCTAGGATCTTGCCTCCTCATACCTACCCCCCATTCTACTGCCAGTCTTAGATCCATGACAGTTGGCGCCCACCGTGGGGCAGGTGTCTTAACGACTTATTGGAGAAGTTGTAATTTTTTTTCGATCCCCATCATCATGGTTCCAAGCGGAAGTTTGGCTGAGGGCCGCGAGATCCGTCTCGGCGCGCTCGTGTTTGTCGACGACGACTCCGCTTGGCTTCAGGAGGCACCACTTGACGTCGACGCGCTCCCCGCCCGCGGGGCGACGCACTTTCACGCGTACGTCCGTGGCGTCCTCCTGTGGCAACCGTTGACCCAGTACCAGTCGACTCCAACGGCTTTCCCCCTCCCTGCGACCCGCCAGAGCAAGCGCACCGGCCGGTCGAGGATTCAACGGTGGGTGAAGCATGCGGTGGCACGCTAGTCGGCCACCCCTTAAGTCGCGGCGCTCGAGCCCGACGAGTCTCTCTACGGCCTGTTCGATCTGTCGACTGGCTCCGTAGAGACTGCATCCGAGTGCGGCAGCAATGACTCGGCAGCGGAAGTCCTGATGGTCAATGGACCACGCAGTCCTCCTGGCTTCGATCATGAAGACGGAGGTGAAGGGAACGGTGATCTATCGCCTCTCTCCTCACAGCAGAGAGAAGAACTTCGTCGCCGAAACATGGATGCCCTGCATACTCCAATAGTTGGAGAAACGCCTGAGGCCCAGGCCTTGGAACAGGCTCGCTTGGCCAATCTGGCTGAGCGCACTCGGCTGGAGAACCTACAGCATGCACTCGACGATCGCGCTCGTCAACGTGCTCCTGAGTCCAGCCAACGCCAACTTTTTCCACCTCCGGCTCAGGTATACCAGACACCGATCCAAAACCTAGCAGCTGCTGCCCGGATAGCAGAGTCGATTCAACCTTCCCAGTCAGAAGCTGGCCGAGGTCTGGCGCAGATCAGGGCCTTGCTCCGGGCAGCAGGAGAGCAGAATACAGCCATGTCTCAGTCGCGGGATAGGATCCATAGCGGATCTGTGGTCGCAGATACGGTCCAGTCGGCCCATAGCCCGAGATCGCCCCCGAGGCGTGAGGGACATGGAGAGCGGCGTGATCAGTACAGAAACCAGGAGCAGTATGATCGTTGAGCCGATCGCGATGGTCGCCGTCGAGTGCCCACGCCTCCTCCAAGGAGTGGGTCGTACGTGCCGCGGCCACATGAAGACAGGCGCCCTAACAACGTTGGAAGAGGTATTCCAGTCGACCCCAGAGAGCCAGGCTTTGATGCGAGATCTATTCTCGTACAAGGCTTGGTCGACAGAAACAGAGCTCACCGAGATGGCCATGACAGAGGCTCGCAAACCAGCAATAGGGTGCATGTCTCTGGCCCAGAGTGCTTCAGCAGAGCTATCAGAGCTGCAGTGATTCCCCCCAACTTCAGGTTGGCGACTGGAGTCAGTAAGTTCACCAGAGAGTCCAAGCCTGACACCTGGCTCGAAGACTACCGAGTGGCTGTCCAGATTGGTGGCGGCAATGATGAGGTGGCCATGAAACACCTTCCTCTGATGTTGGAGGGCTCGGCTAGGGTGTGGCTGAATCAGTTGGCGCCTGGCAGCATCTATACTTGGGAAGATCTCGCCCGAGTGTTTGTCAGAATGTTTGAGGGTACTTGCAAGCGACCAGCAGGTTTGACAGAATTATAGTGTTGCGTCCAGAAACCGAATGAAACTTTGAGAGATTATATCCAGAGGTGGATCACCCTGCACCACACGGTGGAAGATGTGTCTGATCATCAGACAATTTGTGCTTTCAAGGAAGGCGTCAGGTACCGGGAGTTGAACCTGAAATTCGGTCGGACAGGAAACATGACTCTGACTCGGATGATGGAAATCGCCACCAAGTATGCCAATGGTGAAGAGGAGGAGCGACTGCGGAGCGGCAAGCACAAAGCTATCGCCCACGAAGCCGGAGGAGGAAACTCCAGTCGGAAACAAAAACGCAAGGCCAAACCAGCTGCTCCGGGTGAGGCCTTAGCTGTGGTTCAAGGAAAGTTCAAGGGGAAGCCCAAAGGGCCGTGGAATCCCAAGAAAGTAAAAGATCAGGATGGAAATGACGTGTTGAATCTGCCGTGCCATATCCACACCAAAAAAGACGAACAAGGTAATTTCATTTACCTGAAGAATACCACTCAATAGTGTCGGCTCCTGATCCAGCAGTTCCGAGAGAAACAACCCAAGGAAAAGGAGAAGGAGGCAGACAAGGCTGAGAGTGAAGGAGAAGATGATGATGGTTATCCTCATGTGAATTCCACTCTGATGACTTTTGCTGATGTTGAAAACAAGAGTCGATTGAAAGTCATCAACAGAGAAGTGAACATGGTCGCTCCGGCGACACCCAGTTACTTGGAATGGTTGTAGACTGCCATTACATTTGACCAGTCTGATCATCCAGCGCACATCGCCACCCCTGGGAGGCAAGCGCTGGTGGTCGACCTGGTGGTCGAAGGCACTCGACTGACAAAGGTCCTGATGGACGGTGACAGTGGCCTGAACATTCTGTATGCAGAAACGTCGAAAGGAATGGGCATTCCGATGTCCAGACTCAGTGAAAGCCATATGAGTTTCCATGGGGTCGTTCCGGGTAAGAAGGCTGCATCCCTCGGTCAGATTGCACTCGACGTGGTTTTCGGTGATGCCAAAAATTACCGCAAAGAAAAGTTGACGTTTGAAGTCGTGGATTTTTAGAGTGCGTATCATGCAATTCTGGGCAGGCCGGCTTATGCACGATTCATGGCTTGACCTTGTTACGTGTACCTCAAACTGAAGATGCCTGGTCCCAAAGGAGTGATCACTATCTCTGGTAATCAGAAAAAGGCGGAAGAGTGTTTCCTAAATGGCTCAAAGATCGCCGATGCCCAGATGGCCGTGGCAGAATTGCAAGAATACCAGAAAAATGCAGACCTGAGTGCCTTGTTGCGAGCCAAGAAGCCAGCCACGGATTCAACATTCCAGTCGTCTGGCGAGACGAAGTCTGTTCACATCCACCCGACGGACCCCAATGCAGCTCCGACCCACATTTCGACCACACTCGACTCCAAATAGGAAGAAGCGCTCATCCAGTTCCTCCGTGAGAACTGGGACATCTTTGCATGGAAGCCTTCTGACATGCCAGGTGTTCCCAGGGGACTGGCTGAGCATCATTTGCGAGTCGACCTGAAAGTGAAACCAGTCAAAGAGCATCTTCGACGGTCCACCGTCCAGAAAAGAAAAGCAATCAACGAAGAGGTGGCTCAGCTTTTGGTAGCTGAGTTTATCCGAGAGATTTACCACTCCGAGTGGTTAGCTAATGTTGTCATGGTCCCAAAGAAAGATGACTCACTCCGCATGTGCATCGATTTCAAGCATATCAATCGGGCCTGCCCGAAAGATCACTTCCCTCTCCCTCGCATCGATCAGATAGTCGACTCGACTGCTGGGTGCGAGCGTTTTTCCTTTTTGGATGCCTACTCTGGGTACCACCAGATCCGTCTGTACGGACCCGACGAAATAAAGACAGCCTTTATCACCCCATTTGTGTGCTTCTGTTATGTCACAATGCAATTCGGCTTGAAGAACGCTGGTGCCAAATTTATGCGAATGATTCAGAAGTGCCTGCTCACTCAGATCAGTCGGAATGTGGAGGCATACATGGATGACATTGTGGTCAAGTCACGTAAAGGTTCCGACCTGCTGACCGACCTCGTTGAAACCTTTGCCAACCTCAGAAGGTATGATATCAAGCTCAATCCATCAAAGTGCACGTTTGGAGTTCCAGGCGGAAAGTTGCTCGGTTTTCTTGTTTCCGAACGAGGAATCGATGCTAACCCAGAGAAAGTAGGCGCTATACTCCGAATGAAACACCCTGTGCGTGTGCATGATGTCCAGAAGCTTACTGGTTGCTTGGCCGCCCTAAGTCGATTCATTTCTCGCCTCGGTGAAAAGGCGTTGCCTCTTTACCGACTGATGAAGAAATCAGATAAGTTTGAGTGGACTCCAGAAGCTGATACAGCATTTGCAGAGCTAAAATCCCTGCTTTCCACCCAGCCGGTGCTTGTTGCTCCAATCAGCAAAGAGCCTCTTTGGCTTTATATAGCATCCACTGGACAAGTCGTCAGTACAGTACTTACGGTCGAGCGGGAAGAAGAAGGAAAAGCGTACAAAGTTCAACACCTAGTTTATTATATTTCTGAAGTCCTGACCCCGTCAAAACAGAGATATCCTCACTATCAGAAGCTTGTCTATGGAATTTACATGACCACAAAGAAGGTTGCACACTACTTCTCAGATCACTCTGTTACAGTCGTCAGCGACGCTCCATTGTCAGAGATTCTGCACAACAGGGATGCAACTGGTCGAGTGGCAAAATGGGCGATTGAACTCCTTCCCTTGGATATCAAGTTTGAGGCAAAGAAATCTATCAAGTCCCAAGCAATAGCAGATTTCCTCGCCGAGTGGATCGAACAGCAACTGCCGACTCAAGTTCACTCGGAGCACTGGACCATGTTCTTTGACGGATCCAAGATGTTGAACGGTTCTGGTGCTGGAGTAGTTCTGGTATCCCCCCGAGGAGACAATCTCAGATATGTCCTCCAGATTCACTTTGATTCCTCCAACAATGAAGCAGAGTATGAAGCACTCCTGTATGGGTTGCGCATGGCCATCTCACTCGGTGTTCGTCGCCTCATGGTCTATGGCGACTCAGATTTGGTAGTTAATCAAGTAATGAAGGAGTGGGACGTCAGAAGCCCAGCCATGACTGGTTACTACAACGCGGTGAGAAAGCTTGAGAAGAAGTTCGAGGGGTTAGAACTCCACCACATCCCCCGATTAAAAAATCAAGCAGCCAATGAATTGGCAAAGATAGGTTCCAAGAGAGAAGCCATTCCCAGCAATGTGTTCTTGGAGCATATTCACACGCCGACAGTTCAGGAAGACCCTTTCACTTAAGAGCCCCCACAACCCAAGAGCGCCACGGATCCGACTGAAGTCGAGGTCCCAGCTGTGGTCGACCTAATCATGGAGGTTCTGGCCATTACTCCCGACTGGACGGTGCCCTACATTGCGTACATCCTCAGGAAAGAGCTCCAAGAGGATGAAGAAGAAGCTCGACAGATCGTCCGCCGATCTAAAGCTTTTACTGTGATAAGAGGGCAGCTGTTCAGAGAAAGTGTGACTGGAGTCGGTCAGAAGTGCATAACACCAGAAGAAGGTCGAGTGATCCTCAATGACATCCACTCGGGGACCTGTGGTCACCATGCGTCCTCTCGGGCCATCGTGGCTAAAGCATACCGAGCTGGATTCTATTGGCCACGAGCAAATGAGATGGCAAAAGATATAGTCGACAGATGTGAAGGCTGTCAATTTTACTCCGATATGTCTCACAAGCCAGCGTCAGCCCTGAAGACCATTCCCCTCGTCTGGCCCTTCGCTGTTTGGGGACTGGATATGGTTGGACCGCTGAGGATCGGCAAAAGCGGCTTCACTCACGTGCTCGTTGCAGTCGACAAGTTTACCAAATGGATCGAAGCCAAACCTATCAAGAACCTTGACGCTAGCACCGCTGTCAGTTTTATCAGAGAATTGACATTCAGATATGGAGTCCCGCACAGCATCATCACGGACAACGGGTCGAACTTCGATTCCGATGAGTTTAGAATTTTCTGCGCCTCTCAGGGCACTCGAGTCGACTATGCTTCTGTTGCTCACCCGCAGTCGAACAGACAAGCAGAAAGAGCCAATGGCCTAATTCTCAAAGGACTGAAGCCCCGACTGATGCGTGATCTCAAACACGCAGTAGGTGCTTGGTTGATGAACTTCCGTCAGTTCTGTGGGGTTTAAGGACAACTCCTAATCGGTCGACCGGAAGAAATCCTTTCTTCTTAGTCTATGGAGCCGAAGCTGTTCTGCCAAGTGACTTGCTCCACAACACACGCCGAGTTGAACTCTTCTCCGAAGCAGAAGCAGAGCAAGCCCGGCAAGATTCAGTCGATCTCTTAGAGGAGGAAAGAGAGATGGCCTTGATCCGCTCGACCATTTATCAGCAAGATTTGCGTTGATTCCACGCCAGGAATGTGAGGGGTCGGGCCTTTCAAGAAGGAGACTTGGTTCTTCGAGTGGATCAGCCGAAACCACACAAGCTCGCTCCAACTTGGGAAGGCCCCTTCATCGTCACCAAAGTTCTCCACAACGGAGCATACCATCTTTACAGTATCGAGCATCAGAAAGACGAGCCACGGGCTTGGAACGTGGAGCTGCTCCGCCCCTTTTATACTTAAACACTCGTTTGAATAAAATGTAATAAGCAACACCTTTTGTAATTCGTTTATCAAAGACAAGAGCTTACGGTTCTCTCATTCGATTGTGTTGTTCTTATTTACTCCTGAAATCCCCCAGTGGGTGGGCTTAGTCGCGAATCCATTCCGCCTAAGTTCGAAAAAATCCTACCGAGTGGAGAGCAACCCTCCCACTCGGGGGCTTAGCTGCAGTCGAGCACTCGCCTAAGTTCTCTCACTAAGAGGCTTAACGGCAATCCAGCACTCGCCTAAGTTTGAAAAAAATCCTACCGAGTGGAGAGCAACCCTCCCACTCGGGGGATTAGCTGCAGTCGAGCACTCGCCTAAGTTCTCTCACTAAGAGGCTTAACGGCAGTCCAGCACTCGCCTAAGTTTGAAAAAAATCCTACCGAGTGGAGAGCAATCCTCCCACTCGGGGGCTTAGCTGCAGTCGAGCACTCGCCTAAGTTCTCTCAATAAGAGGCTTAACGGCAGTCCAACACTCGCCTAAGTTTGAAAAAAATCCTACCGAGTGGAGAGCAATCCTCCCACTCGGGGGCTTAGCTGCAGTCGAGCACTCGCCTAAGTTCTCTCAATAAGAGGCTTAACGGCAGTCCAACACTCGCCTAAGTTTGAAAAAAATCCTACCGAGTGGAGAGCAATCCTCCCACTCGGGGGCTTAGCTGCAGTCGAGCACTCGCCTAAGTTCTCTCAATAAGAGGCTTAACGGCAGTCTAGCACTCGCCTAAGTTTGAAAAAATCCTACCGAGTGGAGAGCAATCATCCCACTCGGGGGCTTAGCTGCAGTCGAGCACTCGCCTAAGTTCTCTCACTAAGGGGCTTAACGGCAGTCCAGCACTCGCCTAAGTTTGAAAAACCCTACCGAGCGGAGAGCAGTCCTCCCACTCGGGTGCTTAGCTGCAGTCGAGCACTCGCCTAAGTTCTCTCACTAAGGGGCTTAACGGCAGTCCAGCACTCGCCTAAGTTTGTAAAAACCCTACCGAGTGGAGAGCAGTCCTCCCACTCGGAGGCTTAGCTGCAGTCGAGCACTCGCCTAAGTTCTCTCACTAAGAGGCTTAACGGCAGTCCAGCACTCGCCTAAGTTTGGAAAAATCCTACCGAGTGGAGAGCAATCCTCCCACTCAGGGGCTTAGCTGCAATCCAGTACTCACCTAAGTTTAAGACCCATTCCTATCCGCAAGGACGACGAGGTGCAGGTCGACTGCAACCTTCTCCTTCGGAGCTGCGGCACAAATACAATGTCTGCTCCATCCCCATCCGCAAGGACGACGAGGTGCAGGACGACTGCAACCTTCTCCTTCGGAGCTGCGGCACAAATACAACGTCCACTCCATCCTTATCCGCAAGGACGACGAGGTGCAGGTCGACTGCAACCTTCTCCTTCGGAGCTGCAACACAAATACAACGTCCGCTCCATCCTTATCCGCAAGGACGACGAGGTGCAGGTCGACTGCAACCTTCTCCTTCGGAGCTGCGGCACAAATACAACGTCCACTCCATCCTTATCCGCAAGGACGACGAGGTGCAGGTCGACTGCAACCTTCTCCTTCGGAGCTGCAACACAAATACAACGTCCGCTCCATCCTTATCCGCAAGGACGACGAGGTGCAGGTCGATTGCCACCTTCTCCTTCGGAGCTGCGGCACAAATACAACGTCCGCTCCATCCCTATCTGTAAGGACAAAGAGGTGCAGCAAGCAAAGTCCATCCGAAGGTAAACACAAGCACATTCAGAGACAAACCAAATTCAGATAAATACTAAAAGGTTCCAAGCAGCGAATCAAAGGTACTCGGGCACCAAGCCCGAAGGAATTTGACGGTTACAGAAACCACTCGGCATTCCGAGGCAAATTTAAAGCGTATCCAAGTTTCATAAGATTGTTCACTCGGCCGGAGGAGGGCTGGCAGGCTCCACGAACGAGTCCAGATCGATCCCATCAGTGATCCGAGTAGCGGCAGCAATGAAAGTCTCCATGAATGATTGGAAGTCGTGCTTTTTGGTGTTAGCGACTTTGATCGCAGCCAGCTTATCTTCACGAGCCTCCTTGCAATGGACTCGCACCAGGGACAGCGCCACATCGGCACCACACCAGGCGGAGGATTTCTTCCATTCTTGCACTCGGTCAGGGATCTCGTTCAGTCGAGTCATCAGAGATTCCAGATCATTCTGAAGCATCGCCCCTGGCCAAAGCGTCGAGTCGATTTGAGAGACAACCTCCTTCAGGCGTGCGAGGTAGCTTGTGACGCTGGCGATACGGGACTCCAGTCGGAGCATGTTCATCGCAGTTTCATCGCAGACCGGGGAAGCGATAGGGTCCAGGCCTGTCTCAACCCTTCTAGTTTCTTCGTCAAAGTCTTGACAAAGTTCTGCAGCCAAAAGTCAGTTCAATCAACCGAGCAAAATCCGATGGCAAGCATCAACACAGTCGGATTAAAAGAAATACCTCCCAGCACGAGATAAAGCTTCTTGGCGAGGGTCCTCAGATAAGCTTCTGTGTCGTTCCTCTTGCGGATCGCAGACTCCAACTTTTCGTTCAGGACGACCTTATCCTTCTTCAGGCTGGTCACTTTGCGGTTAGCTTCATTAAGACAAGATGTCAGTCTAGTCACCTCTCCTTCAAGTGTTCTGACTGAAGCAAGCTTCTTGTCTGTGAGAACGGTTTTGTCTTGGGCTGCTTTTTGCACGGCGGCGAGGTCCGAGTCATTCTTGTCCAGAGCCAACTTCATTTTCTCTGCAAAAGAAATAATCGAATCAAAAAAGAGATCAAAGAGATATATTGAAGTTCAGTCGGCAATCAGTTACCTTCCATACCAGCGGCCTCGTCTTGAGCTAGTTCAGTCGGCAATCAGTTACCTTCCATACCAGCGGCCTCGTCTTGAGCTTTTTTCAGATTTTGCTGAGCCAATTCCAAGTCTAAGTTAAGTTGCCTCTGCTTCTCTTCGAGTTCGGCAAACTTGGAGATAAGAGTACAAGACTTCTGCAGGAGGCAAGAGACAGATCAATTGATAGGTTCGAAGGCAGTTCATTTTCGAGTGAATAAAACCTAAAGAAGTGGACAACAAGCTATTCAGACCCCAGTCGACTGCCAGCAGTCGACCGCGGTCTCGGGGACTACACCCAGTGGGTGCACTTCGCGTGCCCCCACCAGTTCCGATCCTACTCGACCGACCCACCGGAGTCGAGTGCAAGGAGTAAAAAAAAGAGAGAGAAAGAACAATTGCACCGTCAAGAAAGAATAACTCAGACCACAGTCGACTGCCAGCAGTCGACCATGGTCTCGGGGACTACACCCAGTGGGTGCACTTGGCGTGCCCCCACCGGTTCTGATCCCACTCGCCCAGACCGAGTGGAAGAGAGAAACTACCAAAAACGACGGCAACACCCAGTGGGTGCTCTAATTCAACGCGAACAACAGGAGATTGTGCAGAAGAAGATTTTTCGAGAACAAAAACAGTCGGAAAGTCTACTCACCTGGACATTGGCCCGAAGGGCGGCACTAGCGTCGTAGGCAGCCTGACTACTCTCGTGCACTATCTTCACCTGCTCCATCATCATATCAGCCTATCGGATGGCTTCCGCAGCCGCTTCCGACTGGTTGTTTGGGACGGGGTAGCTGGTGAAAAAATGTGCAGACGACCCAGGTGCGGCTGCTTGAGGCTCCGTGGTGTGGAGTTGGATAGTTGAAGGAATCACAGGCGCGGTCGACCGCGTGGGATGCCCACTCGGCAAGGGTGCAGCGAACGTCACAGTGGCCCTGCCCGCATCTTCAGCTTGACAGATGGGAGGCATTGCAGTTGGTTCTTGCTGAGCCACCCTGCCAGCTGTTACCTTCTTGATCTTCCTAGGCTTAGGAGCCACATCTTCGTTGTCGTCCGGAAGGTCAATGATGTTGGGTGGAGCTGCAAGACAGAACATTCGACCCCAAGTGAACCACTCGACCCTAAAAGGATCGAGAATCGAAATCGCAAGAGTTCATACCTGGGTTAGAGGTTACTGCATCCTCCATTTCCTCGTCCTGGTATTGGTATGAAGAGGTCCCTGACGTAGCAACACTGCAAAGGCCCGCATTGAGTCAGTTACACCCAGTTAATCGAATCCACATAAAGGACAAGTCAGATGGTTACCCGGAGATAGTAGGAACAGTCACTTTGATCCGAGGCAAAGCTTTGGGAGGTTTGGAAGAGATGGCTTTCGACACTGGAAGCGGCGCGACCTTGGAGTGCTTTGGAGGCTTCTCAGTCAGCGTCGGGGAAGACGTCCTGGGGCGCTTCGAGGATTGCCCGATCGGCGCAGCCACCAAGTCCGGAGCGCGTGCCGGGTCATGAGTGTGCTTGGACCTCCTCTCCCTGCGAGGAGGCGAGTCGACTTCTTCCTCATCGGTCGACTCATCGCTCTCCTCGTCCTCCTCGGCTTCCGAATGCTCCTCGCCGCTCTCGCCCCCGCTCCCTTCTTGTTCAGCGCCGGGGTCCTACACTCCGTTGGGAATCGAGTACATTTCAATGAGGGCCTGAAAGGATAACAATCAAAAGACATTCAGTCGACCACAAACGGTACATCACGTGGTGAATCGGAAAGATACTTGATAAAACCGAAATATACCTGCTCCGGCTGGCGCGAGTTGTCGAATGGAATCACCCTCCTGGATCCCCAAGGGTTGTCTTTGTTGCTAGTGATTCCCCTCAACCAGTTCTCCAAAATATCCTCGCTAACCTCCTCCGGGTGGATCCGAGTGGTATCCTCGAGCCCAGAGTACATCCACATCGGATGATCACGTGCCTGAAGAGGTTGGATGCATCGACCGAGAAAGACCTCCAGCAGATCCATCCCGGTCACTTCGTCACAGACAAGCTAGACGACCCGTTCAACCAGCTCCTTGACCTGCGCCTTCTCTTCTGGAACTACCTTCAAGGGAGCAGGCTTCTCCACTCGAGCCAAGGAAAAAGGAGGAAGTCCAGTCGACTAGCCAGGGGTTGGCTGATCCTTGCAGTAAAACCAAGTCGACTGCCAGCCCCGGACCGAGTCAGGTAGGATCATCGCTGGGAAAGTAATTTTGCTCCTCATCTGGATCCCCAGACCACCGCACATCTGGATCACCCACGTCCTCTCGTCACTCGACTTTGCCTTTTTGACCGACTGGGAACGGCAAGTGAAGATGTGTTTGAAAAGCCCCCAATGCGGTCGACAGCCCAAGAAGTTTTCGCACATGGACACGAAAGCGACCAGATAGACTATGGTGTTCGGAGTGAAATGGTGGAGCTGAGCCCCAAAGAAGTTCAAAAAACCCCGGAAGAAAGGGTGGGGAGGCAGTGAGAATCCACGATCTACGTGGGTTGCTAGGAGGACACACTCACCCTCTCTGGGCTGCGGCTCAGTTTCGTCCCCTGGGAGCCGGGCCGACTTATGGGGGATCAATCCCCCCTCCACCAGGTCGTCGAGGTCGTCCTGCGTGATTGCTGAGCGGATCCAGTCGCCCTGGATCCAGCCCACCGGTAGGCCAGGCCTCGACGAGGATCCGCCCCGGCTGGTCCGCTTGCCCTTCGCCTTCGCGGTCGCCTTCTTCGCGCGTTCCAGCGCCGCCGTCTTATCCTTCCCCATGGTGGCGGATCAAGCTCGAGCGGAGGTCCGGCGACGAGGCGGAAGCGAGAGTGGCGGAGAGATCGGGAGAAAGAGAAGAGAGAATGGGAGCGTGCGGAGCAGAGGCCCGGCCCGAGACCTTTTATAAGGCCTTCCACCGAGTGGCTGACTGGTGGACCCAAGCGATCTAAACAAATCCCGCAACAGTCGCGCGCGCAGTACGTGGTGAAAAAGGTGGCATGGGGATCGAGGATACTTGCCTAATCCGTCCCAATAACCTCGGTTCCTCCCGTCTGGCGCACTTCCCAAAATTTGAATCCCGTGAGATCCGCGGAGAGCAGAACAACCTGTCAGACTGAAGACAAACACCCTCTACATCATCATTCGGAATTCCACCATGAAAGTTCACTCGACAACAACCAAGAATGGACCAAGGAGATTGAGAAAGGAGTCGACGTCATCTCCTCAACTCATTGTTTCAGGACAAGGCATATTCATAGCGCAAAGAGTGGGTCGGAAGTGTTCTCAACCCCTTCCTCACTCAAACCCTGATCCATTCGGGGGCTAAAGATGAAGCTATGTACCTAGGGTAGGGTCATGGACCTGTCCAGCATACCCTCCCCAAGGACATCTTTACAAAGAATTAGAAGCAGTCGAAGAGAAATCATCATCCACTCGACCGCGGAGATGCGCTCACTCGACCACTTTGAAGACACTCGACCACCAGAAGATGAGGTACCCTCCACTCTGCAACGGTTAGGACTTAAACCATAGCATTATGAGCATTTATGACATTTTACTGTAGACGTTACCAGTAACGCCTTTCCTTTATGAGCATTGAACCCTGAGTAACGGAGGGGAGCTGGGGTCCTGGCGCACTCTATATAAGCCACCCCCTCCTCTGGGACAGGGGTTCACACTTTTTTGTAAACTCACACACACATATATAATCCAGTCGACCACCTCAGGGCACCGAGACGTAGGGCTGTTACTTCCTCCGAGAATGGCCTGAACTCGTAAAACTCGTGTGTACAAGTACTCCATAGCTAGGATCTTGCCTCCTCATACCTACCCCCATTCTACTGTCAGTCTTAGATCCACGACACGCGGCTCTCGAAAGGGGTGAAGTCAGTATCTGGCTCTATCGCCACTCAAAGTGCGGCCTCCATGGCGGGGTCTATGCCTCCGCTCTCAGATGGCGCGATTTGCTCCGGATTAACAGCCGGAGTAGTTGCGGATGCGATCTCCCGAACATTGTCCGACGGCAGAGTTATGTCATGCTCGTCGCGACTGTGCGGCGCGACCGACGTGGGCTCAAATTCGTCGAATATCAAGTCTCTGCAGATGTCGGCCGTGTAGTTCAAGTTTCCAAATCTGACCTGATGGCCAGGGGCGTAGCTCTCGATCTGCTCCAGGTGGCCAAGTGAATTGGCCCGCAGTGCGAAGCCGCCAAATACGAAGATCTGTCCGGGGAGGAAAATCTCGCCCTAGACCGCATCGCTAGCTATGATCGAAGGCCATCAAGCCTTATGGTGACAACACAGTGGAACTCTCAATGAAAGCACCAATGTCGGTGTCAAAACCAGCGGATCTCGGGTAGGGGGTCCCGAACTGTGCATCTAAGGCGGATGGTAATAGGAGGCAGGGGACACGATGTTTACCCAGGTTCGGGCCCTCTTGATGGAGGTAATACCCTACATCCTGCTTGATTGTTCTTGATGATATGAGTATTACAAGAGTTGATCTACCACGAGATCAGAGAGGCTAAACCCTAGAAGCTAGCCTATGGTACGATTGTCTGTTGTCCTATGGTCCAAAACCCTCCGGTTTATATAGACACCGAGGGGGCTAGGGTTACACAAGGTCGGTTACAAAGGAGGAGATATACATATCCGTATTGCCTAGCTTGCCTTCCACGCCAATTAGAGTCCCATCCGGACACGGGACGAAGTCTTAAATCTCGTATCTTCATAGTCCAACAGTTCGGCTGTCCGGAGACCCCCTAATCCAGGACTCCCTCACCCACTGTAGCACCACCGCACTCCGCTCGTCCCCCGTCGACTACCTTCGGCTTCACATTAAAGGTTTTAAGCCATAAGCCGGAGTGTGGGGGAATACGGAGGAAAGCTTCCCACGTGATAATGAACACCGAGATGTGAAGGAAGGAGTCCGGAGTTAGATCATGAAAATCTAGCCCGTAATAGAACATAAGCCCTTGAACAAAGGGGTGGATGACGAATCCTGGCCCTCGGAGGAAGTGGGAGATGAATATGACCCTCTCCTGGATCTGGGAGTAGGAATAACCTGCCCTTGAGCAGGAAGCCTGTGGGGGATTTCCGCGGTTAGGTATCTGGCTACCCGGAGCTTTGCGATGTCCTCCTCTGTGATGGAGGAAGGCACCCACCGACCTTGAGGACTGGGGCCGGCCATGACTGGTGTCGGTGTCAAAACCGGCGGATCTCGGGTAGGGGTCCCAAACTATGTGTCTAAGGCGGATGGTAACAGGAGGCAGGGGACATGATGTTTTACCCAGGTTCGGGCCCTCTTGATGGAGGTAAAACCCTACGTCCTGCTTGATTATTCTTGATAATATGAGTAGTACAAGAGTTGATCTACCACGAGATCGGAGAGGCTAAACCCTAGAAGCTAGCCTATGGTATGATTGTATGATGTCCTACGGACTAAAACCCTCTGGTTTATATAGACACCGGAGGGGGCTAGGGTTACACAAGGTCGGATACAAAGGAGGAGATATACATATCCGTATTGCCTAGCTTGCCTTCCACACCAAGTAGAGTCCCATCCGGACACGGGACGAAGTCTTCAATCTTGTATCTTCATAGTCCAACAGTCCGGCCAAAGGATATAGTCCGGCTGTCCGGAGACCCCCTAATCCAGGACTCCCTAAGTAGCCCTTGAACCAGGCTTCAATGACGATGAGTCCGGCGCGCAGATTGTCTTCGGCATTGCAAGGCGGGTTCCTCCTCCGAATACTTCATAGAAGATTTTGAACACGAGGATCGTGTCCGGCTCTGCAAAATAGGTTCCACATACCACCGTAGAGGGAATAATATTACACAAGTCTAATCTGCTGACGTTCCCCGTAGTGTGACATCACACCACAGCCAGGTCTTTATTCGAATCATTTTTCATAACCTATCTCGGCGTGTTTCGTGAGGCGGTTTCCTTGGCACGTCTTGTCGAAGCAGAGATCATGTCCCCTTATTACGGGATTCCCATTAATACGGACGTGGGTAACCCAACCGCGCCATCAATTACGGCGCTTGGGGGATAAGCAAGTTTTACCAGGCCGGTGGGGGCGCATAGTTTTGTCCGCCCTTTTTCTACCCACGCCTTCTTCCTCCTTGATCATCCATTCTCGCGCACTCGAGCTCCAGCGCCCAAGTCCACATCCTCCTCCTCAACTCTCTCCAAACATGTCCGGAGCGGGTGGCAAGTGGATGGCCTCCTCCGTCATGGAGGGACACATCAAAAAGCTACATGGAGCCGGATACTTAGCCGTGGATATCGCGCACCGGCTGCCAGCCGCGGGGTAGATCGTCCCTACCCCGGAACCCCACGAAATGGTGGTTTTCCTCCCCCACTTCGTCCGCGGACTGGGGTTTCCCCTCCATCCATTCGTCCGCGGCCTCATGTTCTATTATGGGCTGGACTTTCATGATCTGGCCCCGAATTTCATCCTCAACATCTCGGCGTTCATCGTAGTGTGCGAGGCTTTCCTCCGCATTCGGCCCCACTTCGGCCTGTGGCTGAAGACCTTCAATATCAAGCCGAAGGTGGGAGGTGGCCAACAAGCGGAATGCGGCGGAGCCATGGGGGAAAAATGCCCAACGTGACATGGCTCGAGGGATCCTTCGCGGAGACCATAAAGGGGTGGCCATCGGGGTGGTTCTACATCACCGAGCCGCGCAACGCCAAATGGGTGGCAGCCCCCGAGTTTCGATCCGGAATCCCCACGCGGCTCACTTCCTGGAAGGAGAAGGGCCTGTCTTGGGGCTCATCGGTGGAGCTGGACGGACTCCAGAAGTGTATCCGGAACATGACAAGCAAGAAACT